>NC_052330.1:36282572-36370072 GCF_016432855.1 Salvelinus namaycush
AAATAAAAAGCAGAAGTGGAGAGAGGCACAGGGTTTGGCGCAACGTGGTTGGCTATGGCTCACGGCTCTGACAGCAATGACTCCAGTTACACTAAGTCTCCTTCGCCAACGGGCAGCAGGCGGGTAAGGACAACCGTTTCTCTATTTACTACCTTCTCTCTCTTTGTCGCATTTATTTAGTTATGAAGTGTAATCATTGGGATGTGGGGGCATTGTAATCACGTTTTCAGTTACATATTGTCGGGGAGTAGTCATCACAATCGTACTCTATCATATGCTCTGTATGGGGTTATCCCTCTTCTTGTCTTTAAATCGGGTCACTTTCAACTCTCGTCTCTCAATGGCTTGTTAAATGACATGCTTTGGCGGGTCTGGATGTTCTTTTATGACTGGGCATCCAGGACGTCTTTCTTCCGTAGTATTTTGCTTTAGATTGAAATGTAGAATCACGTAGCAATGTAGAATCGTGTACACATTTAGAATCATGTACACATTTAGAATCATGTACACATTTAGAATCATGTACACATTTAGAATCATGTACACATTTAGAATCATGTACACATTTAGAATCATGTACACATTTAGAATCATGTACACATTTAGAATCGTGTACACATTTAGAATCATGTACACATTTAGAATCGTGTACACATTTAGAATCATGTACACATTTAGAATCATGTACAAATGTAGAATCATACATGACAACAATGAGGAGTTTCCTTGACGACAGTTGTTTGTAAATTCAGGTGTGTTCTGGGCATCAAGGCCGTTCGATGAAGGGATGAGCTGATAGACTTAACATTGCAATATTGCACCAGCGGGGGAAGGGTTGAGTCGGGGTGGGTCGGGTTGAGTCGGGGTGGGTTGGGTCGGGTTGGGTTGGTCTCAGATCACGCCTTGTTTCATGTCCTGAATACTTCAGTTCTCATGGTATCAGAATAACTCAGCTATGTAGAAATGCTGCATCGGGTCAAGTCATGCACCAAAGAGATGTCTCAATCCTAGAACTGTCTAAACATTGTTCTGCATGGTTATACATTTTCAATCTACAATATCTACTGTATACTGGAATTAACCCTAATACTCCACCCATTTAGTGTAAGTTAGTTAGGGTGAGCGACAGTTAGCGTCCTGACAGGAAGATGACTGGCCTCGTATCTCTCCCCAGGGCTCCTCAGACAACATCAAGAAGGTAATGAGAAGAGAGAAGAACCGTATCGCTGCCCAGAAGAGCAGGATGAGACAGACCCAGAAGGCAGACAGTCTACACCTGGTGAGGATGACTACCCACAATGCAACACACTGAGGCGTGCACCATGTCTGGCTATGAGTTAGGATGACTATCCACCAGGCCAAATGTGTGGCACCATATCCAAGTACGACTGGACTTGTCAAACTAGCAGTGAGTCGGTTGTGGCCTGAATAAAATAAATACACAGTCCACACATGCAGTGTTCCCAAAACCTGCATGGTGAAGTTGCAAACTTTGTCAGGGTCACCCCAAAAGCCGATTTATAACCTCTAAAAGTCTAGCCTGGTCCCAGACCAGTTGTCTCCTTCTGTAGCCTGGTCCCAGACCAGTTGTCTCCTCCTATAGACTGGTCCTAGATCTGTTGTCTACTTCTATAGCCTGGTCCCAGACCAGTTGTCTCCTTCTGTAGCCTGGTCCCAGATCTGTTGTCTCCTCCTATAGACTGGTCCTAGATCTGTTGTCTACTTCTATAGCCTGGTCCCAGATCTGTTGTCTCCTATAGACTGGTCCCAGATCTGTTGTCTCCTTTTGTAGCCTGGTCCCAGATCTGTTGTCTCCTTCTATAGCCTTGTCCCAGATCTGTTGTCTCCTCCTATAGACTGGTCCCAGATCTGTTGTCTCCTTCTATAGCCTGGTCCCAGATCTGTTGTCTCCTTCTATAGCCTGGTCCCAGATCTGTTGTCTCCTTCTATAGCCTGGTCCCAGACCAGCTGTCTCCTTCTGTAGCCTGGTCCCAGATCTGTTGTCTCCTTCTGTAGCCTGGTCCCAGACCAGTTGTCTCCTTCTATAGCCTTGTCCCAGATCGGTTGGCTCCTTCTGTAGCCTTGTCCCAGATCTGTTGTCTCCTATAGACTGGTCCCAGATCTGTCGTCTCCTTCTATAGCCTGGTCCCAGATCTGTTGTCTCCTCCTATAGACTGGTCCCAGATCTGTTGTCTCCTTCTATAGCCTGGTCCCAGATCTGTTGTCTCCTTCTATAGCCTTGTCCCAGATCAGCTGTCTACTTCTATAGCCTGGTCCCAGATCTGTTGTCTCCTCCTATAGACTGGTCCCAGATCTGTTGTCTCCTTCAATAGCCTGGTCCCAGATCTGTTGTCTCCTTCAATAGCCTGGTCCCAGATCTGTTGTCTCCTTCTATAGACTGGTCCCAGATCTGTTGTCTCCTTCTATAGCCTGGTCCCAGACCAGCTGTCTCCTTCTGTAGCCTGGTCCCAGATCTGTTGTCTCCTTCTGTAGCCTGGTCCCAGACCAGTTGTCTCCTTCTATAGCCTTGTCCCAGATCGGTTGGCTCCTTCTGTAGCCTTGTCCCAGATCTGTTGTCTCCTATAGACTGGTCCCAGATCTGTTGTCTCCTTCTATAGCCTGGTCCCAGATCTGTTGTCTCCTCCTATAGACTGGTCCCAGATCTGTTGTCTCCTTCTATAGCCTGGTCCCAGATCTGTTGTCTCCTTCTATAGCCTTGTCCCAGATCAGCTGTCTACTTCTATAGCCTGGTCCCAGATCTGTTGTCTCCTCCTATAGACTGGTCCCAGATCTGTTGTCTCCTTCAATAGCCTGGTCCCAGATCTGTTGTCTCCTTCAATAGCCTGGTCCCAGATCTGTTGTCTCCTTCTATAGACTGGTCCCAGATCTGTTTGTGCTCTTGCCAACTCCATTGCTCATTGTCAAGCCAAGCATGGAGTGGGCGTGATAGCACAAACAGACTGGCACTCAGGCTACTACGGGCATGATAGCACAAACAGACTGGCACTCAGGCTACCACAAGTCAGTAACAGACTACTACATAACCAATCAGACACCCAGACTGATTATTGATTTATTAGGCCGGGGGAACTCAGTAAAGCTTTATGTTCAAGTCCTTCAAATCACAGGGACCATTTCTCCAGTGAACCACTATGATAAGGTTGTAAAGAAAAAGCTGTGTTGTTGGAAATCTGTGTTGGTCTGTGTTGGTCTGTGTTGGTCTGTGTTGGTTGGTGTTGGTCTGTGTTGGTCTGTGTTGGTCTGTGTTGGTCGGTGTTGGTCTGTGTTGGTCGGTGTTGGTCTGTGTTGGTCTGTGTTGGTTGGTGTTGGTCTGTGTTGGTTGGTGTTGGTTGGTGTTGGTCGGTGTTGGTCGGTGTTGGTCTGTGTTGGTCTGTGTTGGTCTGTGTTGGTCTGTGTTGGTTGGTGTTGGTCTGTGTTGGTTGGTGTTGGTCGGTGTTGGTTGGTGTTGGTCTGTGTGGGTCTGTGTTGGTTTGTTTTGGTCTGTGTTGGTCTATGTTGGTTGGTGTTGGTCAGTGTTGGTTGATGTTGGTCTGTGTTGGTTGGTGTTGATCTGTGTTGGTTGGTGTTGATCTGTGTTGGTCAGTGTTGGTCTGTGTTGGTCTGTGTTGGTCTGTGTTGGTCTGTGTTGGTCAGTGTTGGTCAGTGTTGGTCTGTGTTGGTCAGTGTTGGTCAGTATTGGTCTGTGTTGGTCTGTGTTGGTTGGTGTTGGTCAGTGTTGGTCAGTGCTGGTCAGTGCTGGTCTGTTTTGGTCTGTGTTGGTTGATGTTGGTTGATGTTGGTCTGTGTTGGTCGGTGTTGGTCTGTGTTGGTCAGTGTTGGTCAGTGTTGGTCTGTGTTGGTCGGTGTTGGTCTGTGCTGGTCTGTGCTGGTCTGTGTTGGTTGGTGTTGGTTGGTGTTGGTCTGTGTTGGTCAGTGCTGGTCAGTGCTGGTCTGTGCTGGTCTGTGCTGGTCTGTGTTGGTCTGTGTTGGTTGATGTTGGTCTGTGTTGGTCAGTGTTGGTCTGTGTTGGTCTGTGTTGGTCGGTGTTGGTCGGTGTTGGTCTGTGTTGGTCTGTGTTGGTCGGTGTTGGTCAGTGTTGGTCTGTGCTGGTCTGTGCTGGTCTGTGCTGGTCAGTGTTGGTCAGTGTTGGTCAGTGTTGGTCAGTGCTGGTCAGTGCTGGTCAGTGTTGGTCTGTATAAGATGGTATTGACAAAGCGCTGATGGACCATGTGGTGATGTGTCATCATGGCTTCTGTTGGGCTCATCACTTAGGGCTCATCCCAAATGGCACCATATTCCCTATATAGTGCACTACTTCTGATTATGATACCTATCAGCCCTGGTGCACTAAATAGAGAATAGGGTGCATTTGGGATACAAACGTGGCCATATCTCTGCCTGTGTGTGTTTGCTGCTGTACTGAGTATTCATTATCACACGTGGGCGTCAGAAACCCACTGACCAGCACTAATGATTATTACACTGAATGTTAATATCAGTTGGTATTAAATGGCACCCTATTCCCTATGTAGAGGGAATAGAGGAATACTGTGTAATTTAGGATGCACATTAGCAGCAGTAATACAGCAGTAATACAGCAGGTTATACAGCAGGTTATACAGCAGGTTATACAGCAGTAATACAGCAGGTTATACAGCAGGTTATACAGCAGTAATACAGCAGGTTATACAGCAGGTTATACAGCAGTAATACAGCAGGTTATACAGCAGGTTATACAGCAGGTTATACAGCAGTAATACAGCAGGTTATACAGCAGGTTATACAGCAGTAATACAGCAGTAATACAGCAGGTTATACAGCAGTAATACAGCAGGTTATACAGCAGGTTATACAGCAGTAATACAGCAGGTTATACAGCAGGTTATACAGCAGGTTATACAGCAGGTTATTCAGCAGTAATACAGCAGGTTATACAGCAGTAATACAGCAGGTTATACAGCAGGTTATACAGCAGTAATACAGCAGTAATACAGCAGTAATACAGCAGTAATACAGCAGGTCATACAGCAGGTTATACAGCAGGTTATACAGCAGTAATACAGCAGGTTATACAGCAGGTTATACAGCACGTTTTACAGCAGGTTATACAGCAGGTTATACAGCAGGTTATACAGCACGTTTTACAGCAGTAATACAGCAGGTTATACAGCACGTTTTACAGCAGTATTACAGCAGGTTATACAGCACGTTTTACAGCAGTAATACAGCAGAAATACAGCACGTGACTGAAGATATTTCAGGTAATAGTCAAAGTGAAAAGCACACAATCACTTTCAATTCAACGTCTCTTTCTGTTCATTGACTGGCTAGCTTTTAGTCATTGACTTTCACTTCTGTCGCTTGGCAGAGTCTAGTAAAGAACACCTATTTCCGTTTGTAGAAGCTACAAATACATTTAGTCTTAGCGGTTAGTGTTGCTGAAGAGAGTAGAGTTTATCAATGGGATACCATGCAGTTCTGAAGAGAGTAGAGTTTATCAATGGGACACCGTGCAGTTCTGAAGAGAGTAGAGTTTATCAATGGGACACCGTGCAGTTCTGAAGAGAGTAGAGTTTATCAATGGGACACCGTGCAGTTCTGCTGAGGATGCTTTCTTCATAAGGTCTATGGTGTCAAAATGAAAATCAATGTATTTAGAGCTGCTAGAAGACACCTCAAACTCTTCAGAATTTTTTTTCAGTTGGTTTAGAAAGACAATTTTGTTAATCTACAATTCAACATTGTATTTTTTTCTCTGTTGTCTTTTTCCTCTGAGGTCCTCAGGTACGTTTGTAAATGTTCCATTACAGTGTGGGCCTGCACAGGGCCAGATGATCAGGCCTGTCAGACATGAGCTCTGCGTGTTCGTGGGACGATGATGGCCTTTTACTCCCAGAGATGTGGGAAACAAAACAAGTTAGACAGAAAAGGTTCCACTGTGTTCCTCTAAAGGTCGAGACAGGGCCAGGGTTAGAGGAGGGAAGATAGAGAGTGTTGCGCAGTGTGGCCTTCCTGTCAGAGACAGGCCTGGGTAAACCCCAGTGCTCACGTCACTTAGGCCAACAACCCACTGACACAGGTCCTTTACCAGAAATGACAGCCGTTCTCTCCCCTACTGCCCACGGTTTACTACTAAACCTCATTTACACAGGAGAGAGTGAGAGAGAGAGCGAGACAGACTATTACTCAGGAAACAGGAAACGTGTCACAGCGAGGGAAAATTCAACTTCCTGTTTATCAAACGAGTTGAAGAAACCCATAAAACCACAAAATATGCTTAGCCTAACGCTCTGCAAGGAGGCCTGTGCTGAGCCATCATTGGTCCATCCTCCCTAATACGCTCTGCGAGGAAACCAGAGCTGGTGAATAAGCAGTCTCACAGAACTAGACCAGGTGGTTTACATAGAATAATGACATAGACTGGATCTACCAACCACCACCACAGCACCACCACCCACATACTGGGTTTTTCACAAAGGTCATTGACTCTGAAATCTGATCTGATTGAGTTCAGAAGAACGACGCCTTGCTGCACAAAAAAAGACGAGAAGATTATTTTTCCCATCAAAGCTGAAGTTAGAGAGACTGATGATGCCTTTTTTTTTTTTTTTTAACGATGGCCTGAGTTGTAACCCGGGCAACCCATGGTCGAACCATATAGGTCATTGGTATTCAGCATAGCAGGGCCACAAAACAGTTGCATTGTGTACTTTCGCTGTACAGAGAAGAATTCATACTGAAATTTCAGTTGCGACCATTTGATTATGAGGTCATTAGCTCCTTTCATTTATTTATTCAAGTTTGACTGATTCCAAAGAAGAAATGGGCCTTCCCTGAGTCTAGTTCCTCTGCAGGTTTCTTCCTTGCTACTGTGCTGCAGCTTGCTAATTGGGGTCTAGGCTGGGTTACTGTAAAGCAGGCTGAGTTACTGTAAAGCAGGCTGGGTTACTGTAAAACAGGCTGAGTTACTGTAAAGCAGGCTGGGTTACTGTAAAGCTGGCTGGGTTACTGTAAAGCAGGCTGGGTTACTGTAAAGCAGGCGGGGTTACTGTAAAGCAGGCTGGGTTACTCTAAAGCAGGCTGAGTTACTGTAAAGCACTTTGTAATACCTAGTGATGTAAAAGGTCCTTTATACGTACATTTCATTGACTGATTGGTTCCTGTTGCTTCAGGAGAGTGAGAACCTGGAGAAGGAGAACGCGGCTCTGAGGAAGGAGGTGAAGAAACTCAAAGAAGAGGCCAAGTATCTCTCCTCTGTCCTGACTACCCATGAGCCTCTCTGCACTGGCCTGCCCCCCCAGATGACCCCTGACCTCATCTACTCCCCCCATCATCACTCCGTCTCCCCCCACCATCACGGGAGCAACGTCTTCCACCACCAGCACAGCATCGCTGTGTCGCACTACCAGCACTGATCACCACCGGCCACCAGGGGGTGCTGAAGAGAAGCTGGAGAGGTTTACTGACCTTGATAAAGTGGGTGAAGAGAGCCACTTGAACTAGCCTCGCTAAACCAGGTCAGCCTGGTTTCAAGAGGCGACACTTGAACAGGATGAAGTTAATGAATGGTTTCTTTGTTTCAACGGAACAGGCAGCACTCATGAATGATGTCTTTGCATCAGATCAACAATTTTCTGATATTTAAAAGATGACAAAGGCTTCTTTTACACAGGCAGCCAAATTCTGATCTTTTGCCCAATTATTGTCAAAATGTCTGATTGGTAAAAAAAAGAATTAATGACACAAGATCAGAATTGTGTAAAAAAGCACATAGATGGTAATTTCACATTTATGACTCGACCATAGAATCAATGCCTCGACTATGCCAATAGTCCACATCTACAGGACATAAAACCAGCACGATTGAATGATTTTTTATTGTACTATTGAGATTTACACAACAATGAAATTATTCCGTTTTTACGTTTCACATAATTTATATAGGCCTATTACAACGTTTTGACGCTAGGACTGGGACGATACTAGTATCGCAATACTTGTTAGTATTGTGGCAAGGGAACAAAACACAAAGCAGATGTAACTTCTTTAGTAAAACAGTCTTAATGTTGGAAACAAACATCATTATGTTATCATCCAGAGTCACATATAGTTATTTTCCAGGCTATATCACAACATATATACAGCAGGTTTAGGACCAGGCTATATCACAACATGTTACATACAGCAGGGTTAGGACCAGGCTATATCACAACGTGTTACATACAGCAGGGTTAGGACCAGGCTATATCACAACATGTGTTACATACAGCAGGCTTAGGACCAGGCTATATCACAACATGTGTTACATACAGCAGGCTTAGGACCAGGCTATATCACACAATATTTTACATACAGCAGGTTTTTAAAGGACCAAATAATCTGATCTGGTTCGTGTTTTCCTTTTTTGCCATAGAAACAAATATCGCAATACTGGTATCATCCCAGCCTTTAGGTTTTTTTGTGTACATTTCTCATGTTCAGGACTACCACTATTGCATATGACTGATTGGAGCATTGGAAAATTGCTTTGGATTACTCAATGATGTGTACATTATTTTACTATCTTCTCACGAAACAGCTGCTTTTCTAGTCTGATTTGAATACATGTACATTCTGCCTAAAGTGAAACAGTTTGAAAAATAACTTTTAACTCAAGAGTCTACATTCGAATCATCTTGAATTCTTTTTTTCTATTATTTAATGGTCACAAGGTGGAGTCGTGTACCTATAAGTAATTAAGGGTAAGCCTTGTTAAGGTACAGTATGCATTGTATGCTCTGATGTAGATGATTATCTTATAGACTGGCACTGAGACAGGACATAATAAAGGTGAAATAAATAAATAAATAAAATAAATACATCGTTTAGTTTACCATCAGTAGTATAGTGCTTGTACTTTTTTGAATGAATTTCTTTGAATGTTGTATTAAAAAATATATATTTTTAAATGTTGTCTTACTGTACATTTAAAAATAAAGATAGAAACTTAGAAATTGTTTTGAAATGCAAAATAGTGAATTTTTGGGGTGGAAGCAATGTTTTCGGCCCTGAGCAAATATCAGGTCTGCTGAGGGCAAACATGAACATTGTGAAAATTCTGTGCAACTTCCAGCGTGCCTTCACTGTGAACACTGAGGCTGTATCCGCTTTAAGTTACAGTTTTACTGTGAACACTGAGGCTGTAGCTGCTTTAAGTTACAGTTTTACTGTGAACACTGAGGCTGTAGCTGCTTTAAGTTACAGTTTTACTGTGAACACTGAGGCTGTAGCTGCTTTAAGTTACAGTTTTACTGTGAACACTGAGGCTGTATCCGCTTTAAGTTACAGTTTTACTGTGAACACTGAGGCTGTAGCTGCTTTAAGTTACAGTTTTACTGTGAACACTGAGGCTGTAGCCGCTTTAAATTACAGTTTTACTGTGAACACTGAGGCTGTAGCCGCTTTAAGTTACAGTTTTACTGTGAACACTGAGGCTGTACCCGCTTTAAGTTACAGTTTTACTGTGAACACTGAGGCTGTATCCGCTTTAAGTTACAGTTTTAACAGTGAACACTGAGGCTGTACCTGCTTTAAGTTACAGATTTACTGTGAACACTGAGGCTGTAGCCGCTTTAAGTTACAGTTTTACTGTGAACACTGAGGCTGTAGCCGCTTTAAGTTACAGTTTTACTGTGAACACTGAGGCTGTATCCGCTTTAAGTTACAGTTTTACTGTGAACACTGAGGCTGTAGCTGCTTTAAGTTAGTTTTACTGTGAAAATTGAGGCTGTATCCGCTTTAATTTACAGTTTTACTGTGAACACTGAGGCTGTAGCTGCTTTAAGTTACAGTTTTACTGTGAACACTGAGGCTGTAGCCGCTTTAAGTTACAGTTTTACTGTGAACACTGAGGCTGTAGCTGCTTTAAATTACAGTTTTACTGTGAACACTGAGGCTGTAGCCGCTTTAAGTTACAGTTTTACTGTGAACACTGAGGCTGTAGCCGCTTTAAGTTACAGTTTTACTGTGAACACTGAGGCTGTAGCCGCTTTAAGTTACAGTTTTACTGTGAACACTGAGGCTGTAGCTGCTTTAAGTTACAGTTTTACTGTGAACACTGAGGCTGTAGCCGCTTTAAATTACAGTTTTACTGTGAACACTGAGGCTGTAGCCGCTTTAAGTTACAGTTTTACTGTGAACACTGAGGCTGTACCCGCTTTAAGTTACAGTTTTACTGTGAACACTGAGGCTGTATCCGCTTTAAGTTACAGTTTTAACAGTGAACACTGAGGCTGTACCTGCTTTAAGTTACAGATTTACTGTGAACACTGAGGCTGTAGCCGCTTTAAGTTACAGTTTTACTGTGAACACTGAGGCTGTAGCCGCTTTAAGTTACAGTTTTACTGTGAACACTGAGGCTGTATCCGCTTTAAGTTACAGTTTTACTGTGAACACTGAGGCTGTAGCTGCTTTAAGTTAGTTTTACTGTGAAAATTGAGGCTGTATCCGCTTTAATTTACAGTTTTACTGTGAACACTGAGGCTGTAGCTGCTTTAAGTTACAGTTTTACTGTGAACACTGAGGCTGTAGCTGCTTTAAATTACAGTTTTACTGTGAACACTGAGGCTGTAGCCGCTTTAAGTTACAGTTTTACTGTGAACACTGAGGCTGTAGCCGCTTTAAGTTACAGTTTTACTGTGAACACTGAGGCTGTACCTGCTTTAAGTTACAGATTTACTGTGAACACTGAGGCTGTAGCCGCTTTAAGTTACAGTTTTACTGTGAACACTGAGGCTGTAGCCGCTTTAAGTTACAGTTTTACTGTGAACACTGAGGCTGTATCCGCTTTAATTTACAGTTTTACTGTGAACACTGAGGCTGTAGCTGCTTTAAGTTACAGTTTTACTGTGAACACTGAGGCTGTAGCCGCTTTAAGTTACAGTTTTACTGTGAACACTGAGGCTGTAGCTGCTTTAAATTACAGTTTTACTGTGAACACTGAGGCTGTAGCCGCTTTAAGTTACAGTTTTACTGTGAACACTGAGGCTGTAGCCGCTTTAAGTTACAGTTTTACTGTGAACACTGAGGCTGTATCCGCTTTAAGTTACAGTTTTACTGTGAACACTGAGGCTGTAGCCGCTTTAAGTTACAGTTTTACTGTGAACACTGAGGCTGTATCCGCTTTAAGTTAGAGTTATAACAGTGGTCAAGTAGGCTACTGTGGCTATTTGATCATAATGTAGATCTATCAGTGGCCTACCATCGAAAAACAATGGAGAAAATGCATCCCATAACATTTTAACATGGAAATAGCTGTTCTATCATTTAGCCTACAGTAGCTGCCAATGTGTGGTGTTCAATGCAGGCCTACATTCCACAAGACTTTTGAGAGAAAATAACATGCAGAGCTTGACATGAACCTGTTTATCCATTTGTCCTTCAGACAAGGTGACTGAAAACATTGTGTTGTTTGATGCAAGAAACCTCTTTACAAAATATAATGCATTATTATTCCCATACCATTAATACAGAGAATCAGACCAATTATGCTACCCTCTGCCTATTGGCTACTAAGCTTATTCAAGCCTGTCTTAAAATATAACACTGCCCCTTTAAGACCAAAAAAAAAAAATCTGTTTATCTGACTTATTTTTCAAAGATGTCTAGAAATGTACACGTTTTGTTCTCTTGTAGGAAGCAATCACTCCCCCATTTGTTAACTATACATTATCTATAACTGGGCTAATAACTCACTAACTAGCAAAGGATATGAACACAATGTGCCCACGTGGGCATGCAGCTCTCGCTTTGATCTCAAAACAAATGCATCATAAGGCTCCCGAGTGGCACGGTGGTCTAAGGCACTGCATCTCAGTGGTAGAGGCATCACTACAGACCCTGGTTCGATCGCGGGCTGTATCACAAACGGCTGTGATCGGGAGTCCCATAGGGCAGTGCAGAATTGGCCCAGTGTTGTCCGGGTTAGGGGAGGGTTTGACCAGGGTAGGCGAGGGTTTGACCAGGGTAGGCGAGGGTTTGACCAGGGTAGGCCGTCATTGTATAATAAGAATTTGTTCTGATTTGCCTGGTTAAATTAAAAATAAATAAAACAAATCTACTTATGATCACAGCTGTAAACACAATCCAGTTCAAAGTATACGACACAGATCCATAAATGGCAATAGTTTATTTGCATATAGGCCTACTGCAGCTCTGATTGGCTATGCCCATTGGTGGGAAAAAGTACCCAATTGTCATACTTGAGTAAAAGTAAAGATACTGTAATAGAAAATGACTCAAGTAAAAAGGAAAGTCACCCAGTAAAATACTACTTGAGTAAAAATCCAAAAGTATTTGGTTTAAAATCGACTTAAGTACCAAAGTAAATGTCAGTAAATTGTAAATTTGTAAAAAGTAAATTGTTAAAATATACGTAAGTATCAAAAGTAAAAGTATAAAAAAATGTCAAATTCCTTAATCAAACCATATGGCACCATTTTCTAGTTTTTTAAATTTACCGATAGCCAGGGGAACACTCCAACACTCAGACATCATTTACAAATAGCCAGGGGCCCACTCCAACACTCAGACATCATTTACAGATAGCCAGGGGCCCACTCCAACACTCAGACATCATTTACAGATAGCCAGGGGAACACTCCAACACTCAGACATCATTTACAGATAGCCAGGGGCCCACTCCAACACTCAGACATCATTTACAGATAGCCAGGGGCCCACTCCAACACTCAGACATCATTTACCGATAGCCAGGGGCACACTCCAACACTCAGACATCATTTACAGATAGCCAGGGCCACACTCCAACACTCAGACATCATTTACAGATAGCCAGGGGCACACTCCAACACTCAGACATCATTTACAGATAGCCAGGGGCACACTCCAACACTCAGACATCATTTACAGATAGCCAGGGGCCCACTCCAACACTCAGACATCATTTACCGATAGCCAGGGGCACACTCCAACACTCAGACATCATTTACAGATAGCCAGGGGCCCACTCCAACACTCAGACATCATTTACAGATAGCCAGGGGCCCACTCCAACACTCAGACATCATTTACAGATAGCCAGGGGAACACTCCAACACTCAGACATCATTTACAGATAGCCAGGGGCCCACTCCAACACTCAGACATCATTTACAGATAGCCAGGGGAACACTCCAACACTCAGACATCATTTACAAATGAGGCCAGTGTTTAGTGAGTCCGCCAGATCAGATCAGACACACACACACACACACACACACACACACACACACACACACACACACACACACACACACACACACACACACACACACACACACACACACACACACACACACACACACACACACACACACACACACACCTCGGACAAAATGACTTAAGTAGTACTTTCAAGTATTTTTACACCACTGTCTATTCCTCACCGGTCTGGAGTATGTGGTGAGTCATTCACAATATAATTATATTCCTATACATTCTGCTTACAACAAAATATCTTGCATGTTTCAGAATGTTGCATTGAACGTGGCTAAAATTGTGTTATTTCGATCACAATTGCCACAGTAAAGGGAAACGTTAATAGTGTTAACTAACAGGGGAAAACTCAAGATGCACGTTTAGAGGGAACATTGGGTGGAAGCTTATTTTTAGTCGGCAACCACAGTTGGGATGTTCGGTTGCAAAATGTAGCTCCTCCTCCATCGTGCCCAATTTCAACACAGACGGCATTGAGGGTTCATTGGGTAGTGGGTTGGTTGGCCCTACGTGGTGACGTAAACGGGCGTTTACGTTGGACGTGTTCGTTTTGCATGGCCCGGTTGTCCGTCTCAGTGGAGTTTAAACGTTTTAAAAACACAGGTGCCAAACTCATTCCACGGAGGGCCGAGTGTCGGTGGGTTTGCGCTCTTCCCTTGTACTTGAGTGATGAATTAAGGTCCGTAATTAGTAAGGAATTCCTCACACCTGGTGGACTTGGGCTGAAATTGAAAGGGGAAAAACTAAACCTTGCAGCCCATAGGCCAAGCTGTCACGCCTGTTTTAAACCATCCCATTATTGGTCCTTAAGAGAAATCTCCACCCACCCGAGACAGCTGGCCATGTAAAACCAACTGGCCCATTGATACTTCGCTCGACGCTGAACAGAATGACATCTCCATACATTATTTAAAAACAAATGTAGGGCTACATTTGTTGAGTTTGAACGGCTTGTGAAAGTAGGCTACTGTTTTTTTTGTCAACTTCAGCACAACAGGAACAGGAAAAGTGCCCCTATGCAGGCTACTTGCAAATGTAGTCTATGAGTGGCTTGTCTAGTTTACCCTTTGCACAGCGAGTTATTTAATAGTTGTTTAGCGAACTGAAACTTCACATTTTCATCTCAGGGAATGCCTTTGCTTTAAACTACTTTATTTGCTAACGTGGCATCAAATAGAAAGTGGTGTCGGTTGTAGTTTCTGATTGGTGAACTTCGAGAGGTGGTGTAGCTGGTTTGGCTTGTGTACTAGAGTACTGTCAAAAGATCTGGAGCTGTCACATAGCCAGGCTGGTCCGAACTCTCACTAAAATGTAAGAGGCATACGTGTCTGTATTGTATTCACCTGCCCGTCCTTAATTAAACTTCAACATGAGTGGCGAAAATGAAAAACCCGCCTTGGTTTATGGCGAAATCAACGACAATCAAAATGTGTTAGATCTGGAAAAAATTACAATTATGAAGTATGCCGTTGACAGCGAGGACGTGCGCATGGAGCACAAGATAGGACTCCAGAACAGCGACGATACAAACCAAACCATCAAACTATACAAGCGGCGATGGCTCATCGTGTTGCTGTTCAGCTCGTATTCTCTCTGTAACTCGTTCCAATGGATCCAGTACGGAATTATCAACAACATTTTCATGAAGTTCTACGGGGTAGATTCTTTCACTATAGATTGGATGTCTATGATATACATGTTGACTTACATTCCCTTCATATTCCCGGTCACCTGGTTACTGGATAAGAAGGGGCTCCGTGTCATTGCGCTGGTTGCTACAGCCATGAATTGCGCGGGGACTTGGATCAAAGTGACCAGTGTGAGACCCGACCTGTTCGCGGTCACCATGTTCGGACAGTTCTGCTGCTCCTTTGCGCAGGTGTTTATCCTCGGGATGCCGTCGAAGATCGCCTCGGTGTGGTTCGGATCGGAGGAGGTGTCCACCGCTTGCTCCATCGGGGTCTTCGGAAACCAGGTATGTTATGTTGTCTAAGGTCCAATATATTCAAAAGTAATTGCAGATGTAGCTATTTGTTTATGTTGTCAGTCATTTTGCACTTTTTTTTAATGATTAGTCACTTATCGGAATGTTAAAGATTACTCCACCCATGTGTCCATTTGGTCCAGTTGGGAATTGCGCAATGACGCAAGATTCTCAAGCCACCGCTGGCCTATATTGGCCAGTTGGTAATCTCTCATCCTCTGCCCTCAAAGGTGAAAGGTCAATGTCATCACGTACATATTCATTTGTTCCACTGACGAGACTGAGAGAACAGTGTACAGTGTGAGTCTAGTCACAAGTTCAAGCCACCATGAATAATCTCTTTATCTCTGGGCCTGAAAGGTGAAAGTCACAGTTACAGATGTATTTGTCCCACTGACCAACTGGCCTGGCTTGAGAGATCAATGTATAGGGTTATCTATACCATAGCATAATCACAGGACATAAGCCCTCAGGGCACCATAACAATTTCAATGGAAGTGGGAAACTAAACATTTCCATTTACTCCTCTCGAGTCCAATGACCATTTGCCAAGTAAGGTTCCTGTGTTGTTGAAGTTCTAAGTTTGGACGTCATGCTTGCTTCTTCATTCCGTGCTGTTTGAGATCCATAGGTGCTGAATAAGGGATTCTCATATCTCTTTATAACGCACGTGCAGGAACACTCAAAGTAGCACCGGAGTGAGAGACTCACAAAGCTGTGTGAGGAAGACGAGATGTTTCTGAGGACCAGTCAAAAAAACATGGGCCTTAGAGACAATCCTTAGGCTTAACCTTCTTGTTACAGGGAAGTCGACATCTCAGCGTAACACTTCTAAAGGATATGTATCTACAGTAGGCCTATTTACATGTTTAAAAAAACATAAATTGACATTGTTACGTTACAGCCTTATCCTAAAATTGCTGGGGATTCGTAAAAAATAAATATCTATGCACAATACCCCATAATGACAAAGCGAAAATAGTAAAGAAAATAATCACAAATCTAAAAAAAAACGACCTTATTTCCATAAGTATTCAGACCCTTTGCTATGAGACATGAAATTGAGCTCAGGTGCATCCTGTTTCCATTGATCATCCTTGAGATGTTTCTACCACTTGATTGGAGTCCACCTGTGGTAAATTAAATTGATTGCTCATGATTTGGAAAGGCACACACCTGTCTATATAAGGTCCCACAGTTGACAGTGCATGTCAGAGCAAAGACCAAGCCATGAGGTTGAAGGAATTGTCCGTAGAGCTCCAAGACAGGATTGTGTCGAGGCACAGATCTGGAGAAGGGTACCAAAAAATGTCTGCAGCATTGAAGAACACCATGGCATCCAATCCATAATTCTTAAATGGAAGAAGTTTGGAACCACCAAGACTCTTCCTAGAGCTGGCTGCCCAGCCAAACTGAGCAATCTGGGGAGAAGGTCACCTCCCTGACCAAGGCCCAAGAAACTGATGGTCACTCTGACAGAGCTCCAGAGTTCCTCTGTGGACATGGGAGAACCTTCCATAAGGGCAACCATCTCTGCAGCACTCCACCAATCAGGCCTTTATGGTAGGGTGGCCAGATGGAAGCCACTCCCTCCACAATCACCCGACCTCAACCCAATTGAGATGGTTTGGGATGAGATGGACCGCAGAATGAAGGAAAAGCAGCCAACCAGTGCTCAGCATATATGGGAACTCCTTCAAGACTGTTGGAAAAGCATTCCTCATGAAGCTGGTTGAGAGAATGCCAAGAGTATGCAAACCTGTCAAGGCAAAGAGTGGCTATTTTTGAAGAATCTCAAATATAAAATATATTTTGATTTAACACTTATGTAATCATGTAGTAACCAAATGTTATTTCATAGTTTTGAAGTCTTCACTATTCTTATTATAAAGGAAAACCCTTGAATGAGTAGGTGTCTAAACTTTTTACTGTGTTATTTATATATATATATACATATACTACACAATCTGACTAAAACCCAGATGAGAGCGTAGTACTTTTTCACAGTTGCGTTTCTCTAAGGAAGTGTACACCAGTGTAGGCTAAGTTATTCGGCTAATGTGGTAATATGTTAGGCAAATGGACTGGAACACCAGCTATAGCTAACTACTGAGTTGTTGCACATTAACAGAGTTGTCTTAATTCATCACATGTTGTCTTGAAACACACAGAGTAATTTAACCTCTGACCTCTAGCTGGTGTTCATGGAGACTTTGCTTCTTCTCGCGTCAGTTTGTTATTTTCATAAGTATTGTTTTGGTTTTTCTTTTCTTATTCCTAGTTAGTGATAACACTCATTTTCAGGCCCACAAATTAACTTTGAGACTGGTAATTAAATAATGAGACGGGTTTTCTCTCTTATTTCACGTTATCCCATTGTTACCATGCAACAAGGTGTCTCAGATGTGCCGATGCCTTTTCCAAATAAGGAAGTGTAAAAATAAAAATAAAAATAACCAGGACACTGCATTCTCTTAAGTTATCATGAATTAATTCACCACGCACTGCAATAAGTAACCTCAGATCAAGTTCTTTCCCTATTATTTTTTTAAACTATACAATAAAGTTTACATATCCTATGAAGGCTAAGTTATTCAGCCAGTATGGAAATGTATTAACCAAATGGGGTGAATCACTGAGGCCCAACTGTTCATGTGAAACTACTCAGAGTTGTCTTAGTTTAGCTGAAAAACATTCCTTACCTCCAGGAGATTTAACGGGGGATTATCTAGCAAAAAATCTACAAGGGTGCATGTGTCAGCATATGGTCTCACAAGTGCTCTGAGGATCTCATCTCGGTACCTAATGGCAGTCAGGCTACCTCTGGCGAGCACATGGAGGGCTGTGCGGCCCCACAAAGAAATGCCACCCCACACCATGACTGACCCACCGCCAAACCGGTCATGCTGGAGGATGTTGCAGGCAGCAGAACGTTCTCCACGGCGTCTCCAGACTCTGTCACGTGCTCAGTGTGAACCTGCTTTCATCTGTGAAGAGCACAGGGCGCCAGTGGCGAATTTGCCAATCTTGGTGTTCTCTGGCAAATGCCAAACGTCCTGCACGGTGTTGGGCTGTAAGCACAACCCCCACCTGTGGACGTCGGGCCCTCATACCACCCTCATGGAGTCTGTTTCTGACCGTTTGAGCAGACGCATGCACATTTGTGGCCTGCTGGAGGTCATTTTGCAGGGCTCTGGCAGTGCTCCTCCTTGCACAAAGGCGGAGGTAGCGGTCCTGCTGCTGGGTTGTTACCCTCCTACGGCCTCCTCCACGTCTCCTGATGTACTGGCCTGTCTCCTGGTAGCGCCTCCATGCTCTGGACACTACGCTGACAGACACAGCAAACCTTCTTGCCACAGCTCGCATTGATGTGCCATCCTGGATGAGCTGCACTACCTGAGCCACTTGTGTGGGTTGTAGACTCCGTCTCATGCTACCACTAGTGAGAGCACCGCCAGCATTCAAAAGTGACCAAAACATCAGCCAGGAAGCATAGCAACTGAGAAGTGTTCTGTGGTCACCACCTGCAGAATCACTCCTTTATTGCAAGGTGTCTTGCTAATTGCCTATAATTTCCACCTTTTGTCTATTCCATTTGCACAACAGCATGTGAAATGTATTGTCAATCAGTGTTGCTTCCTAAGTGGACAGTTTGATTTCACAGAAGTGTGATTGACTTGGAGTTACATTGTGTTGTTTAAGTGTTCCCTTTATTTTTTTGAGCAGTGTATATACATTGCAATTATTTTCGAATGAGCGGCCGTTCATGTGCAAAGGATTAGCACTTCAATTAATATAATTATCAACTGTAGTGAATCCATTTTGTCTTTCCCGCTCTTTTTCTGTCCCACCCCTTTCCATTGTCTACCAAGCGTCATACCAGTTTAGCCCAATAGGGTCTTATCAATACGTTGTTAGTAACCAATATCTACTGTTTATGTATCTGTGGTTAGTAAGTAAATAATTAAGCCAATTTGTATAGCTGATTCATCATTTAGGCTAGGGTTCGTGCAGATATCCAAAGGTATGCGACGTTCAGTAATGAGAACTGATGAGGGAATATTGATACGTTACTAGAAGACTAATTGTTAAGATATGAAAATATCTGAGGAGTCAATTCGGAAGTAGACTCTATATAAATTTTCCCGTGGTGCCCCAACTTAGTCAATTAAAGTTAACGTGATTAAACTAATCATATAATAATTACAGAATTATTTGATAAAATAAAATAAGTCTTCACATTTTAATGATAGTCAGACACGACAAGGTGTTCTAAAACTTTGGGCTGAAATATTTGAATATTTGCTTTGATAGTCGTTTTTACAATTTGTCGTATCAATGCTTAATAAAAAAAAAACTAACCATCTGATATTTGAATAGACATTTTATAATTTCATAAAGAGAAAAGTAAAGCTGTTAACAATTTTTGTTAACTAAATTGTTTTTGTTGAAAACATTGATTGCTTTTTCAAGTGTGTGTGAGAATGTTGCTTACTCAGTCGTCAATTGACAGCATTTTGGCCAACAGGTCCAGATTGGACCATACCTGAAGGAATCTTAAAGGTCCGTTTCACAATTTTGGACCACACATTATTGGGCTCCCGAGTGGCGCAGCGGTCTAAGGCACTGCATCTCAGTGCAAGAGGCGTCACTACAGACCCTGGCTTAAATCCAGGCTGGATCACATCCGGCTCATGATTGGGAGTCCCATAGGGTGCCGCACAATTGCCCCAGCATCATCCGGGTTTGGCTGGGGTAGGCTGTCGTTGTAAATAAGAATTTGTTCTTAACTGACTTGCCTAGTTAAATAAAGGTTACATTTTAAAATAAATTAAGATACAGTAGAGCACAGCTGAGTACAATGCAGTAATGTCGAGTGTATTCAGTACTGTATCCTACTGTACTATCCTGAATGAAACCCTACTGTACTCTGATTGCAACTGCACTGTACTCTAATATACAATAGAGTTAAAATCAGCTGTACTGTATTTAACTGAATCAAACTGTACTGTGTTGTCCCAAAAATTATTCTAAGTGTCTTTCCAACGTCCTCTAGCTTAATGGGTACATTACCGAACAAAACGAACATTTCTTGTGGGAGTCCTGGGACTGTACTCATTCTATTGAATTAAAATCAGCTGTACTGTATTTTGCTCTACTGTGCTCAACTGAATCAAACTGTACTGTGTTGTCCCCAAAAATTATTCTAAGTGTCTTTCCAACGTCCTCTAGCTTACTGGGTACATTGTTACAATGGGGTTGATTGTCAGATTGTGACAACCAGTCCTCCAATGCTAATGCTAGTTAGCATTAGTTAGTAAGATGCTCGATAGCACATGGCTTGACCTAAACTTAAATAGGCTTGAAATAAAGCTGTCCCTTTCCTCTTTTCAATAAAAGTAATTGTTTATGGATACTCCCATCATACAACTACTTATTAAATAAATAGCAAACATATGAATATTTACTTTAACCCATGAGAAAATCTATTCCCCCCTCAATGTTTTGTGATTCTGAATTGACCACATTGATGACCTCTGTTATACAGAACACTTTTCTTTTATGTTTTTATTTTATCTTGATATTATTCTCCAAATTATATTATTATTCTCTAAATGATATATATAGAACTCAAATAGGCTGTAACTACTTTAGAAGCACATATTGTGCCCTAAAAAATGAATATGTAATGCTGTAAATGTACTGAACAAAAATATAAACAATTTCCAAAGATTTTACTGAGTTACAGTTAATATATAGAAATCAGTCAATTGAAATAAATTCGTTAGGCCCTAATCTATGGATTCCACATGACTGGGCAGGGGCACAGCCATGAGTGGGCCTGGGAGGGCATAGGCCCACCCACTTCCAAGCCCACCCACTTGGGAGCCAGACCCAGACATTCAGAATGATTTTTTTTTTCCCCACAAAAGGGGTTTATTACAGACTGACATTTCATCAGCTGTCTGGTTAGCTGGTCTCAGACGACCCCGCAGGTGAAGAAGCCGGATGTGGAGGTCCTGGGCTGGCATGGTTACACGCGTTTGTGAGGCTGGTTTGAGGTACTGCCAAATTCTCTGAAACAAAATTGGAGGGATGATAAAGAAATTAACATAATTCTCTGGCAACTGCTCTAGTGGACATTCCTGCAGTCAGCATGTCAATTCTGACTTCTGTGGCATTGTGTTGAGACAACTGCACATTTTATTGTCCCCAACACAAGGTCCACCTGATGCCTACCTAATTATTATTTTCAAAATCAGTAAGTAATCAAATCAAGTTTATTTTTTATATAGCCCTTCGTACATCAGCTAATAGTAGAGCCTTAAATAGATAAGTTAACTTGTCCGTGAGATTTACACGGTTATCAAAACGTCACGCCAGGGTGAGCCTCCACACAACATAGCCCTTAAGTGTTTCTAAAATCCCCTATGGGGAAAAATTAATGGTGGAAAAAACGATTGGAGCCATTTCCCTGTTTTGACCACTAGGTTTTATGGGTATTATGACTCATACTGTGCTACTCTATTGCAGCCAGCACTTGTAGGTCAAAGTAACAACTCAAATTAACACATCCCTCAGAAAAACGAATCATAACTTAAACTGCACATCGCTAATCTATGATCATTGATTTCCGTAAGATGCTATCTTTCTGTCTGTGCCCTCAAATGTTTGGATATACTAGTAAAGTTAACAGGTTGTTAGCTAGCTAGCCAATGAGGTAACATGCTCTAAAGTGTAAAAAAAAAAAAAAAAAAGGTTAACAACGTCGATGTGCGAGTAGTTTTAGAACTGCCCACAACATGGTTTATGGATGGAAAAAGCGTTCTCGGCGATCCTCTACTGGAAGATAAGTATTGCGCTGGTAAAATGGGACAGATCTTTTGAGCTAGACGCAAGCTGTTTTCACTGTAGTAATGGGTACTTTTGAAACAACGGTACAGCGAGCCCTTATCATTACAACAATTTATATTTTCATAGTCGCACAAAATAAAACTCCGTCGCACTGCTAAATATTTTTGTGGTATGCCCCCTCATCCCCTCCATTAGAGCCCTGACAACACATCCAAATGAATGATAGATTTCACAATTATTTTCTTAAATGATTGATCAACACAGATACTTAAGGTACTTGTTATGTTGTCTGTGACTTGGTGGCTACATGGTGCTGAATGTGCATGGTGATGAGCCTGAGATCTATTTATCTCCAGTAAATATCAATGTCTTCATTTTGTGACATGATGGTTGGTGCTTAGCTGCCAATTTAACAAATGAAAAATGATCTTACTCTGAAATCCATCTCATCCATATAAACCTAACCTGTCCAGTTTTCACTATCAGCCAACTGCAAGTGGTCTTGGATCGTTAGTATTTTAAATACCTAGAGAGTTAGAGTTGGGTTGAATAGGTCACTGTGGCAAGAACTCTGTGACATCCGCTTTCTGAATAGAATGTGTGTTTTTACTCTTTGGACCAAGGGTCACATGTTGTATCTAATCGGCATTGAGCTAATCCACGAGCTCCAAGTCCACTAGTGAGTGGATATTTGATCCCCTAAACGGGTGACGGTCCCAAAGCATAAAGATGTATCATTTGATCCTTATCCACCACAGAGTATTTCCAACTGCCTTTACACCGTCGGCTGGGAAAGCGTCTGATGTCAGTCATTTAAAGCTATCAGCTAAAATCAATTCAAATCACATGCTTGGTAAACAACAGGTGTAGATTAACAGTGAAACGTTTACTGACGGCTCTTCCCAACAACGCAGAGAAAAAAATAGGTGTTGCAGACTAACAGTGGGTGTTGCTCAAAATGCGTACTACCACGCTTCAAGCACGCAAATTGGAGCATGAGTCCAAATCAAAGTATTCCAAACGGAGCACGGAGGGCACTTCTTGAATACGTACTCTCTGTTTGAACATATTTTGAAGCACACATTCGATGGAAGCTTCAAAGGAAAGTATGCAAAGAAATATGATGCAATCACGTAAAACAATGTACGCAACATTTCTTGAAATCGATGTCGGCCATTATTTGAGCTGAAGCGAGATAATAATTATAAATAATAATAACAATGATAAAATACACTACGACTGAATGAATGAAATGTTGCCGATTTGACATCTCATTTGTTGCCTGACTACAATATCTTATCTAGATACATTAATAAATACATGCTGTGTTATTTTTGCCATGTTTACCTGCCTACGTACCATAGATCATAAGTCAATAGTGCTAACTGTCTAGCTACTACAGTCGTGGCCAAAAGTTGAGAATAACACTAATTTTCAGTCTGCTGCCTCAGTATGTATGACGGCAATTTGCATATACTCCAGAATGTTATGAAGAGTGATCAGATTAATTGCAAAGTCCCTCTTTGCCATGCAAATGAACTGAATCCCCAAAAAACATTTCCACTGCATTTCAGCCCTGCCACAAAAGGACCAGCTGACATGTCAGTGATTCTATCGTTAACACAGGTGTCAGTGTTGACGAGGACAAGGCTGGAGATCACTGTCATGCTGATTGAGTTCGAAAAACAGACTAGAAGCTTCAAAAGGAGAGTGGTCCTTGGAATCATTGTTATTCCTCTGTCAACCATGGTTACCTGCAAGGAAACATGTGCCGTCATCATTGCTTTGCACAAAAAGGGCTTCACAGGCAAGGATATTGCTGCAAGTAAGATTGCACCTAAATCAACCATTTATCGGATCATCAAGAACTTCAAGGAGAGCGGTTCAAACGTTGTAAAGAAGGCTTCAGGGCGCCCAAGAATGATCAGCAAGCGCCAGGACCGTCTCCTAAAGTTGATTCAGCTGCGGGATCGGGGCATCACCAGTACAGAGCTTGCTCAGGAATGGCAGCAGGTAGGTGTGAGTGCATCTGCACGAACAGTGAGGCGAGGACTTTGAGGATGGCCTGGTGTCAAGAAGGGCAGCAAAGAAGCCACTTCTCTCCAGGACGAACATCAGGGACAGACTGATATTCTGCAAAAGGTACAGGGGTTTGACTGCTGAGGACTGGGGTAAAGTCATTTTCTCTGATGAATCCCCTTTCCGATTGTTTGGGCCATCTGGAAAAAAGCTTGTCCGGAGAAGACAAGGTGAGCGCTACCATCAGTCCTGTTTCCTGCCAACAGTAAAGCATCCTGAGCCCATTCATGTGTGGGGTTGCTTCTCAGCCAAGGGAGTGGGCTGACTCTCAATTTTGCCTAAGAACACAGCCATGAATAAAGAATGGTACCAACACATCCTCCGAGAGCAACTTCTCCCAACCATCCAGGAACAGTTTGGTGACGAACAATGCCTTTTCCAGCATGATGTTGCACCTTACCATAAGGCAAAAGTGTTAACTAAGTGGCTCGGGGAACAAAACATCGATATTTTGGGTCCATGACCAGGAAACTCCCCAGACCTTAATCCCATTGAGAACTTGTGGTCAATCCTCAAGAGGCGGGTGGACAAACACAAACCCACCAACTCCAAGCATTGATTATGCAAGAATGGGCTGCCATCAGTCAGGATGTGGCCCAGAAGTTAATTGACAGCATGCCAGGGCGGATTGCAGAGGTCTTGAAAAAGAAGGGTCAACACTACAAATATTGACTCTTTGCCTTTGACACTGATGAAATTCTTGTAATTATACTTCAATATTGCATAGTAAAATCTGACAAATCTAAAGACACTGAAGCAGCAAACTTTGTGGAAATTAATATTTGTGCCGTTCTCAACTTTTGGCCACGATGGTAGTTGCAAACAAAATAAATACAGGCTTAATTTATTTATTTTTGGGGGCTTGCCTGTTTTGCATGTTATTTTGGCATTAATACATGGTCTTATCAATTTGCATTTGGTACCTTGGGTCGAGTGTTAGCACCAACTCACGAAACCCCCGTTTCTACACCGTGTAAATTGGGGCCATGTTAAGTTGCAACGGCAGCTGTTAACTCCTTCCATCTTCGTGATTCTTTGCAATATTGTGTGCCGCGGGCAAAAGCCTCTTGCAAACGTCTGAGTCGGGGGTTTGTTTAGAGCTCTCGGCTATACTTTTGGGTCTCATCCGTAGACTCTCATTCGTACTGTTTCACATAATTCTTGCGTAGGTGGTAAGAGGTTAGTGGTTTGAGCCTGTTGTCGGGACCGGCCTGCGGCATATTTTGCAGAGGTCGGTTTTTTGGTCTGTCAGACTTTTCATACCCAAACCACGTCCATGCGACCGAAGTAGTCCCTCTTTTAGGTACGGGCTCTGTGTCTCCGGGCTCTGTGTCTCCGGGCTCTGTGTCTCCGGGCTCTGTGTCTCCGGGCTCTGTGTCTCCGGGCTCTGTGTCTCCGGGCTCTGTGTCTCCGGGCTCTGTGTCTCCGGGCTCTGTGTCTCCGGGCTCTGTGTCACGCTCACTCTCCATGTTTGTGTTGCAAATGTCTTTCCACATGGCTTTCTCCATTCAACTACCTGTTGCTGACTTGGTGTTCAAGATACTTTTGACCATGTAGTGTTGTATGTGGGCTCTCCTTCAAATTAGTGGATTTGGCTATTTCAGCCACACCCGTTGCTTACAGGTGTATAAAATTGAGCACACAGCCATGCAATCTCCATAGACAAACATTGACAGTAGATTGGCTTCACTGAAGAGCTCAGTGACTTTACACATGGCACTGTCATAGGATGCAATCTTTCCAACAAGTCAGTAAACCAACTTTCTGCCCTTCTATTGCTGCCCCGGTCAACTGTAAGTGCTGTTATTGTGAAGTGGAAACGTCTACGAGCAACAACAGTTCTGCTGTGAAGTGGTAGGCCACAAGCTCACAGGACCACCGAGTGCAGAAGCATGTAAAAATGGTCTGTCCTCAGTTGAAACTCACTACCGAGTTCCAAACTGCCTCTGGAAGCAAAATTAGCGCAACTGTTCGTCGGGAGCTTCATGAAATGGGTTTTCATGACCGAGCATCCGCACAGATCACCATGCATAATGCCAAGCGTTGGCTGGAGTGGTGTTAAGCTCTCTGCCATTGGACTTTGGAACAATGGAAATGGTTTTCTGGAGTGACGAATCACGCTTTACCATCTGTCAGTCCGATGGACGAATTTGGTTTTGTCGGATGCCAGGAGAACACTAGCTGCATGGTTCAGGCTAGGCCCCTTAGTTCCCGTGAAGGGAAATCTTACCACTACAGCATAGAATGATATTCAAGACGATTCTGTGCTTCCAACTTTGTGGCAACAGTTTGGGTAAGGCCCTTTCCTGTTTCAGCATGACAATGCCCCCGTGCACAAAGCGAGGTCCATACAGAAATGGTTTGTCAGGATCAGTGTAGAAGAACTTGACTGGCCTGGACAGAGACCTGACCTCAACTCCATCGAAGACCATTTGGGATGAATTGGAACGCAGACTGCGAGCCAGGCCTAATCGCTCAACGTGTACAGTATGTGTTGGTCATATAGAGTCTCTATGGTTACATCACTTTGTGGCTTTTCAAAAACTAGACGTCACTTCTGGACATTTTTGGAAGGGATGGACCAACATGCACTGTGAAGTATCACGTTTGAGCCAGGTTAATTTTACACTGGTGTAGTGCTACTGTAACTAGATTGAATGAAAAGCTGTCTGCCAAATTTTGTCTGTCTCCAACATGCATATTCACTATACACGTTTGTGTTTTCTGCTAAAGCTGTACTGTCTGTCTTCTCTTCCAGTTGGGTATAGCCATTGGGTTCCTGGTCCCTCCCATCCTGGTGCCTAACGGTGAGGACATGGATCAGCTGGCCTATGACATCAGTATCATGTTCTACATCACAGCAGGAGTTGCTACGCTGCTCTTCATACTGGTCGTCATGGGTAACTATTATACACTTATTATAATGCACTATGTAGCCCACAGGTGTACATGTAGTGACAGGCATGGATCTACACTCACTTCCTGTAGGCCCTATTCCAATGAGGCACTGGTGATTATCAATAGATCTGAATTAAAGGGCAAGATCAGGAACGTTATGTGAACATGTAGACTCTGATCTGGTTATGGAGATGAATATGAAAAGCGGTGGAAATTCCACTTAAATCTGACGTGGGGATATCTCTACTTTCTAGATGCAGACGTTGGATAACCAGCTACTTGAACGAACAGCGACCTTGTAACCTACGGTAGTGCAGCGCTGTGATACTAGTAATCCACTGACTAGGCCTGGGAATTGCCAGGGGACCTCACAATATTACTGCTACTCTCACGATTCTTTATCTATTGAGATTTACTACTGCTATTTTATTGGGATTTGACGGTCCAAATTGTTCACGGCATGTCTGCTGCAGAGACGAGAGAGCATGAGAGTTTTGTTTTGATCAGTCATGGAAGCTAAAACGCTGAAAACATGTCTCTGTATTTCAAAAGAAGATGGAGAACAAGCTATAGGATAGACAGAGTTTTGGTGCAGGTACAGCCGACTAGCGCTAGCTAATGCTACTTAGCAAAACGTTGTATGAATCAAAAATATTTTTTACTAGTCGATACTTGGTGTCAACATATCTATATAATATTGCAAAATATAGCTCCCCCCCCCCCCCCCCCCCCATCACAAACCATTATCACTGTAACCTACATACAGGTTGCACTATGACCTGTTCAGCTAACGTTGTGCAATTTAAGCCTACTCATTCTGAGGTTTATTTTCATATGACCTGATTTCACTCCATAGCTGTTACAGTCTTTTGTCCCAAATTACACCCTATTCCATACCTAGTTCACTGTGGGCCCTGGTCCAATGTAGTGTACTATATAGAGAATAGGGTGCTGATTGGGACTCGGATACTGTCTTGCTGGTGAAGTGCTATATAAAGGATCTGATGATAAAGGAGGATGTAGCCTGCAGGTAGTCTGCACAGAGAGGATATATTGGACTGAGGGTTAATGCTGTCTGAGCAAGGCTCTGCTGCCTTTTTTGGGTTCTTGTTTTGCGCTACCTAGTGAATATTTACTGGTCACTAGAGCCTGTCTGGTTGCTAGATGCCCTGTCTGTCTGTCTCTGTCTGTCTGGGCCATCTGGGAGCCTGAGTTATGCCCTGCAAAATGTGTGCCAGGTGCGGAATCTTGTGCGACAGACTGTTATCTAGCTGGAATGTTGTGTAACGGCAGAGACGGTTGTCTAGCTGGAATGTTGTGTAACGGCAGAGACGGTTGTCTAGCTGGAATGTTGTGTAACGGCAGAGACGGTTGTCTAGCTGGAGACTGTTGTGTAACGGCAGAGACGGTTGTCTAGCTGGAGACTGTTGTGTAACGGCAGAGACGGTTGTCTAGCTGGAGACTGTTGTGTAACGGCAGAGACGGTTGTCTAGCTGGAGACTGTTGTGTAACGGCAGAGACGGTTGTCTAGCTGGAGACTGTTGTGTAACGGCAGAGACGGTTGTCTAGCTGGAGACTGTTGTGTAACGGCAGAGACGGTTGTCTAGCTGGAGACTGTTGTGTAACGGCAGAGACGGTTGTCTAGCTGGAGACTGTTGTGTAACGGCAGAGACGGTTGTCTAGCTGGAGACTGTTGTGTAACGGCAGAGACGGTTGTGTAACGGCAGAGACGGTTGTCTAGCTGGAGACTGTTGCGTAACGGCAGAGACTGTTGTCTAGCTGGAGACTGTTGTGTAACGGCAGAGACGGTTGTCTAGCTGGAGACTGTGTAACGGCAGAGACGGTTGTCTAGCTGGAATGTTGTGTAACGGCAGAGACGGCTGTCTAGCTGGAGAATGTTGTGTAACGGCAGAGACGGCTGTCTAGCTGGAGAATGTTGTGTAACGGCAGAGACGGCTGTCTAGCTGGAGAATGTTGTGTAACGGCAGAGACGGCTGTCTAGATTCATGCTGTGTCTCTCAATGGATGAAAGAGGACAGAAATCGTTGACAGGCATGTTTCAGGTGTTTTATATGTGTGTGTGTGTGTGTGTGAATCTGGAAGAGGACAACAATGAGTTTTAAGATGTGAATATTAGCCTGAATGTAGCATTTACCTTGCCATGGTTTTCAGTACATTTGACTCTCAGTACTTTACATGGATACTACAGTAGCTGAGTACTAGGGAACTGTGTATATCTAGAACAGCTTCATTACACTCCAACGAGTTTCAATGTCTTATAAGTAGCCTTGTACAAGCCGGAATGGTACACAGGGCAGGAAGCCTATCTCCTATAGCGTGTACAAGTACACTCCCTGGATGCTAGTCTATCGTAGGGCCTTCAGTGTCTTGAGTTTGAGTGTACCTCGGGGTGCCTGTTCAGTGAGGACTGAAATTTCTTTTTTTTTTAGTTGACAGTACTTAGCAAAGAGTACACTCCTGCTGGTTGAGACACCCCAGGGAAGATTATAGATTAGAGCTAAGAACAGAGACATCTGTACACAAAGATATCTGCCCCCTGACTCCAGTCTGAAAGTCAGCTTTATGCAAGTCATGTAACAGTCATGATTCCACAGTTGACATTCCTTTTGGGTCTGAGATTAATTTTTTTTGTCTTTTTTTTTTTTTAATCCTTGAAAGACTATTTTTTTTTTTGTCAGCTAGCTGAAGATTAATAGCCTGACAGGAATGGTAAGATGTACTTGTTTGTCCTATAAGTTTTGAAAGAACCAATTACAAGACTGAGGCAAAACCCATTTAAAAACCTTCCAATATTTGCTTGTTCAGACAATGGCCTCTAGGTCTATGAATCTCTCTCTCTAAATGGATGAAGGTCAGTTATGTTTATCTGGAAGAGTGTAATAATATGTTGATGCGTAAAATGCATCACATTTTCCGGGCTTTGTCAGGGTTTTAAGTACATCGATTCATACAGTACTGTGTATGCTTGCTGGCTGAGTACTTAGTCATTATTATTAATTTAATAATAATGACAGTGATTTAAAAATACAAACAAATGTAATAAAATTAAATACAGAAATATCTAATTTACATAAGTATTTACACCCTTGAGTCAGTACATGTTAGAATCACCTTTTCGACAGTGATTACAGCTCAGTCTTTCTGGGTAAGTCTATTTTATTTAACTCGGCAAGTCAGTTAAGAACAAATTCTTATTTACAATGCCGGCCAAACCCGGATGACGCTGGGCCAATTGTGCGCCACCCTATGGGACTCCCAATCACGACCGGTTGTGATACAACCTGGATTCGAACCAGGGACTGTAGTGATGCCGCAAGCACTGAGATGCAGTGCCTTAGACCGCTGCAGCACTCGGGAGGCCATTTCTAAGATGGTGTGATTCCTCTCCAACAAGCCTTTTAGTTTCAATGTCTTGTAAGTAGCCTTGTCCAAGTTAGAACATCCCCTATTTCCTGTTTCTGTTTGATGTACAAGAACACTGGACAGGACACTAGTCTATCATAGGGCCTTTAGGGTCTGGGGTTAGTGAGGGTCTGGGGTTAGTGAGGGTCTGGGGTTAGTGAGGGTCTGGGGTTAGTGGGGGTCTGGGGTTAGTGAGGGTCTGGGGTTAGTGAGGGTCTGGGGTTAGTGAGGGTCTGGGGTTAGTGAGGGTCTGGGGTTAGTGAGGGTCTGGGGTTAGTGAGGGTCTGGGGTTAGTGAGGGTCTGGGGTTAGTGAGGGTCTTGGGTCTGGGGTTAGTGAGGGTCTGGGGTTAGTGAGGGTCTTGGGTCTGTGGTTAGTGAGGGTCTGTGGTTAGTGAGGGTCTTGGGTCTGAGGTAAGTTGAGGTGTTATTGACCCATTCCTAGAGAGACGGCGCCAAGACCTTCAACTTTCTGATTATCCTGTAGACAGCTGTCTCCAGGGAAGGTGTACACACACAGATGGGTCTCAGCAGCCAGTGTGTTGCATTGAGAGTGTGTCTTGGGTCTGTGTAGCTGTGGGTTCCAGTTCAGTGAGTACAGTCTAGGTTAGAGTACTTAGTTGGAGTAGACTCGTGCTGGGGAGGGCTAGTTCACTGATAACCCCTGCTGGTTGAGACCCCCCAGGGAGGGCTAGTACACTGATAACCCCTGCTGGTTGAGACCCCCCAGAGAGGGCTAGTACACTGATAACCCCTGCTGGTTGAGACCCCCCAGGGAGGGCTAGAACACTGATAACCCCTGCTGGTTGAGACCCCCCAGGGAGGGCTAGAACACTGATAACCCCTGCTGGTTGAGACCCCCCAGGGAGGGCTAGTTCACTGATAACCCCTGCTGGTTGAGACCCCCCAGGGAGGGCTAGTTCACTGATAACCCCTGCTGGTTGAGACCCCCCAGGGAGGGCTAGTTCACTGATAACCCCTGCTGGTTGAGACCCCCCAGGGAGGGCTAGTTCACTGATAACCCCTGCTGGTTGAGACCCCCCAGGGAGGGCTAGTTCACTGATAACCCCTGCTGGTTGAGACCCCCCAGGGAGGGCTAGTTCACTGATAACCCCTGCTGGTTGAGACCCCCCAGGGAGGGCTAGTTCACTGATAACCCCTGCTGGTTGAGACCCCCCAGGGAGGGCTAGTTCACTGATAACCCCTGCTGGTTGAGACCCCCCAGGGAGGGCTAGTTCACTGATAACCCCTGCTGGTTGAGACCCCCCAGGGAGGGCTAGTTCACTGATAACCCCTGCTGGTTGAGACCCCCCAGGGAGGGCTAGTTCACTGATAACCCCTGCTGGTTGAGACCCCCCAGGGAGGGCTAGTTCACTGATAACCCCTGCTGGTTGAGACCCCCCAGGGAGGGCTAGTTCACTGATAACCCCTGCTGGTTGAGACCCCCCAGGGAGGGCTAGTTCACTGATAACCCCTGCTGGTTGAGACCCCCCAGGGAGGGCTAGTACACTGATAACCCCTGCTGGTTGAGACCCCCCAGGGAGGGCTAGTTCACTGATAACCCCTGCTGGTTGAGACCCCCCAGGGAGGGCTAGTTCACTGATAACCCCTGCTGGTTGAGACCCCCCAGGGAGGGCTAGTTCACTGATAACCCCTGCTGGTTGAGACCCCCCAGGGAGGGCTAGTTCACTGATAACCCCTGCTGGTTGAGACCCCCCAGGGAGGGCTAGTTCACTGATAACCCCTGCTGGTTGAGACCCCCCAGGGAGGGCTAGTACACTGATAACCCCTGCTGGTTGAGACCCCCCCAGGGAGGGCTAGTACACTGATAACCCCTGCTGGTTGAGACCCCCCAGGGAGGGCTAGTACACTGATAACCCCTGCTGGTTGAGACCCCCCAGGGAGGGCTAGTTCACTGATAACCCCTGCTGGTTGAGACCCCCCAGGGAGGGCTAGTTCACTGATAACCCCTGCTGGTTGAGACCCCCCAGGGAGGGCTAGTTCACTGATAACCCCTGCTGGTTGAGACCCCCCAGGGAGGGCTAGTACACTGATAACCCCTGCTGGTTGAGACCCCCCCAGGGAGGGCTAGTACACTGATAACCCCTGCTGGTTGAGACCCCCCAGGGAGGGCTAGTACACTGATAACCCCTGCTGGTTGAGACCCCCCAGGGAGGGCTAGTTCACTGATAACCCCTGCTGGTTGAGACCCCCCAGGGAGGGCTAGTTCACTGATAACCCCTGCTGGTTGAGACCCCCCAGGGAGGGCTAGTTCACTGATAACCCCTGCTGGTTGAGACCCCCCCCAGGGAGGGCTAGTACACTGATAACCCCTGCTGGTTGAGACCCCCCAGGGAGGGCTAGTTCACTGATAACCCCTGCTGGTTGAGACCCCCCCCCAGGGAGGGCTAGTTCACTGATAACCCCTGCTGGTTGAGACCCCCCCCCCAGGGAGGGCTAGTTCACTGATAACCCCTGCTGGTTGAGACCCCCCCCCAGGGAGGGCTAGTTCACTGATAACCCCTGCTGGTTGAGACCCCCCAGGGAGGGCTAGTACACTGATAACCCCTGCTGGTTGAGACCCCCCAGGGAGGGCTAGTACACTGATAACCCCTGCTGGTTGAGACCCCCCAGGGAGGGCTAGTTCACTGATAACCCCTGCTGGTTGAGACCCCCCAGGGAGGGCTAGTACACTGATAACCCCTGCTGGTTGAGACCCCCCAGGGAGGGCTAGTTCACTGATAACCCCTGCTGGTTGAGACCCCCCAGGGAGGGCTAGTACACTGATAACCCCTGCTGGTTGAGACCCCCCAGGGAGGGCTAGTACACTGATAACCCCTGCTGGTTGAGACCCCCCAGGGAGGGCTAGAACACTGATAACCCCTGCTGGTTGAGACCCCCCAGGGAGGGCTAGTTCACTGATAACCCCTGCTGGTTGAGACCCCCCAGGGAGGGCTAGTTCACTGATAACCCCTGCTGGTTGAGACCCCCCAGGGAGGGCTAGTTCACTGATAACCCCTGCTGGTTGAGACCCCCCAGGGAGGACTAGTTCACTGATAACCCCTGCTGGTTGAGACCCCCCAGGGAGGGCTAGTACACTGATAACCCCTGCTGGTTGAGACCCCCCAGGGAGGGCTAGTTCACTGATAACCCCTGCTGGTTGAGACCCCCCAGGGAGGGCTAGTACACTGATAACCCCTGCTGGTTGAGACCCCCCAGGGAGGGCTAGTTCACTGATAACCCCTGCTGGTTGAGACCCCCCAGGGAGGGCTAGTTCACTGATAACCCCTGCTGGTTGAGACGCCCCAGGGAGGGCTAGTTCACTGATAACCCCTGCTGGTTGAGACCCCCCAGGGAGGGCTAGTTCACTGATAACCCCCTGCTGGTTGAGACCCCCCAGGGAGGACTAGTTCACTGATAACCCCTGCTGGTTGAGACCCCCCAGGGAGGACTAACTCCGAGATAAGAACCACAAAGACATCTGCAGCATTTCTTCACCCCCAGACTCCTCGCTGAAAGCCTGCTCTGTCAAGAGAAAGTCAGCTTGAGGCACGTCAGTCAGGATTCCACAGTCGACATTCCTTTGGGTCGGCGACTAAGGCAGAGTCCGACATGGCACGTTATTCACTGTATAGTGCACTTCTTTTGCCCTGGGCCCATGGGTAATTAGGGGGCCATTCTGGACACAGACATGTATTTGTTACTGTTGCTCTGTGTCTTTTAGACCCTTGAAAGCCATGATTTAAAAATAAAAAAATAATCAATGTAACGTTTTGTTTAACTAGACAAGTCAGTTAAGAACACATTTTTAATTACAATGAGGGCCTACACCGGCCAAACCCGGTTAAACGTTGGGCCAGTTGTGCCCCGCCCTATGGGACTCCCAATCACGGCCGGATGTGATCCAGCCTGGATTCGAACCAGGGACTGTAGTGACGCCTCTTGCACTGAGATGCTGTGCCTTAGACCGCTGCGCCACTCAGGAGCCCAAAATGAACGTCCTTGTGGCCTGCACACTATAGAAATAGCCCCTAGCGACGGTCTTTGTAGACTTTGTATCTTCATAGTTAAACACCTGTTGACAGGAGTAGTGAACTGGACTTGTTTGACCTACAGAAAGTATTCATACCCCTTGACTTACTCCGTTTTGTTGTTACAGCCTGAATTCAAAATGGATGAAATAGATTTCCCACAATACTCCATAATGACAAAGTGATATAAAAAAATACAAACAAATGTATTGAAAATTAAATACAGATCTCATTTACATAAGTATGCATACCCCTGAGTCAATACATGTTAGAATCACCTTTGGCAGAGATGATGGCTCTAAGAGCTTTGCACACCTGGATTGTACAGTATTTGCCCATTCTTTAAAAAAAGTATTCATGCTCTGTCATTTGTGGTTTATCATTGCTAGACAACCATCTTCAAGTCTTGTCATATATTTTCAAGCAGATTTAAGTCAAAACTAACTTGGCCTTGTGTTTAGGTTATTGTCCTGCTGAAAGGGGAATTCATCTCCAAGTGTCTTGTGGAAGGCAGACAACCAGGTTTTCCTCTATGATTTTGCCAGTGCTTCGCTCCATTCCGTCCTTAACAATTACAAGCGTACCCATAACATGATGCAGCCACCATTTATGCTTGAAAAGATGGAGAGTGGTACTCAGTAAAGTATTGGATTTGCCCCAAACATAATGCTTTGTATTCAGGACAGAAATGTCATTTTTTTTGCATTATTACTTTAGTGCCTTGTTGCAAATAGGATGCATGTTTTGGAATAATTTTTATTCTGTACAGGCTTCCTTCTGTTAACTCTGTCAATTAGGTCCCGGGCTGTTTTAAAGTCACCATTGGCCTCATGTTTCCACTTTGACATTATGGGGTATTGTAACGTGGGACAGTGACACATTTTAAATGCAGGCTAACACAACAATTTGGATAAAGTAGAGGGGTGTGAATACTTTCTGAATGAATTGTATCTCCTATGGGAGCAGTGGTGACACACACACACTATCATTTGATCACTCACACATAATATGCATTTATACTGACTCTACACACCCACTCCTATTCAAACTGCTGCTACTCTGTTTATCTTCTATCCTGATGCCTAGTCACCTGACCCCTATACACATCTACCTCCATCACTATACATATCTACCTCCATCACTCCAGTATCCCTGTCACCTTACCCCTATACACATCTACAGTTTAAGTCGGAAGTTTACATACACCTTATCCAAATACATTTAAACTCCGTTTTTTCCTGACATTTTAATCCTAGTAAAAATTCCCTGTCTTAGGTCAGTTAGGATCGCCACTTTTTATTTTAAGAATGTGAAATGTCAGAATAATAGTAGAGAATGCTTTTATTTCTTTCATCACATTCCCAGTGGGTCAGAAGTTTACATACACTCAATTAGTATTTGGTAGCATTGCCTTTTTAAATTGTTTAACTTGGGTCCAATGTTTCGAGTAGCCTTCCACAAGCTTCCCACAATAAGTTGGGTGAATTTTGGCCCATTCCTTCTGACCGCTGGTGTAACTGAGTCAGGTTTGTAGGCCTCCTTGCTCGCACACACTTTTTCAGTTCTGCCCACACATTTTCTATGGAATTGAGGTCACGGCTTTGATGTCCACTCCAGTTTCTTGACTTTGTTGTCCTTAAGCCATTTTGCCACAACTTTGGAAGTATGCTTGGGGTCATTGTCCATTTGGAAGACTCATTTGCGACCCAAGCTTTAACTTCCTGACATGTCTTGGGATGTTGCTTCAATATATCCACATTTTCCTTGCTTGTGATGCCATCTATTTTGTGAAGTGCACCAGTCCCTCCTGCAACAAAGCACCACCACAACATGATGCTGCCACCCCTGTGCTTCACAGTTGGGATGGTGTTCTTTGGCTTGCAAGCCTCCCTCTTTATCCTACAAACATAATGATGGTCATTATGGCCAAACCGTTAGATTTTTGTTTCATCAGACCAGAGGACATTTCTCCAAAAAGTACGATCTTTGTCCCCACATGCAGTTGCAAGCTGTAGTCTGGCTTCTTTATGGAGGTTTTGGAGCAGTGGCTTCTTCCTTGCTGATAGGCCTTTCAGATTGTCGATTATAGGACTCGTTTTACTGTGGATATAGTGTGACGACCCTGCCACTCTCTGCCATATTCTCTCTTTGCTCTTGTTTCCTTATTAGGATGCCAGTGGGCAGAGCCGGGAGGGTCGTCAGCGACATGGGAAACACCTGGGCCCGGGTGTGTCCCAGGATAGACCTCTTCCACATTCATTGGGAGACTCTCTCCATGCAGACACACTATTGTTTACCTTAGTTAATAAATATTTTTTGTTATTCCTTATCTCCACGTTGTCTCCCTTTTTTGTTATGGGCTTCGAGCCGGTTCGTGACAATATATTCTTCTGTACCTCTTTCCTCCAGCATCTTCACAAGGTCGTTTGCTGTTGTTCTGGGATTGATTTGCACTTTTCGCACCAAAGTACGTTCATCTCTAGGAGACAGAACACGTCTCCTTCCCCCTGAGCGGTGCCGTGTCTTTGGCTGTGCCGGATTAAGTGATATGACATGCTATTCTATGAAATCCTTTCTCTGTAATTAATATTACCTGATTGAGCTAATCATGTAAATGTAATTAACTAGAAAGTCGGGGCACCACGGAAGAAATAATATTTATAGAGCAGTTATCTTCCGAATAAACTCTTAAAGACCTAGTAATATTTTACATCAATAGCAGTCAATATTAATCGTCACCTTATTTCAGTCTCATCTGAAAGTTGTAAATTCCTGGTTATCTTCACGAACCCTGGCTAACAAGTTGAATCAGCAATACAAAATTGGGTTTATTTATTTACTAAATACCTAACTAATCACACAGAATTACATATACACAGAATGAATACAAATTATGTCATAACGGAAAACGTCCCTAGCGGAGGGAACATATATGACAGCTGGTTACACAAAGAAAAGGGGTTTGAGTGAAAGAGCGGGAAGACAGAAGAACAAAGGGAGAAGCGATGTCTCTATCGGGCCGTAGGCAGCTACGCTATCGTAAATACAGAATCTTATGCATTCTAAATTACCGCACATTTGGAAAAGGAAAATGCAATAAATATTTACTCTGAGCTGCACTTCAATAGGTTGGTGGTAGATGGAAGGCCGTGTTGCCCAACAGAGTCCTTTGAAGAGTGTCTCTGGTGAACGGGAAACGTGTCGTCATGTGGTAGACGGGATACTCTGTCCGTCCTTTCCTAGCCCACGTTTACAGCGGCCGCTGCTAACTCAACGGAGGTATCACTTCTGTAGCGAATAAGAGTTCAAAGTTCATACCATTCGCAACCAAAGCTCACGCTGAGGTTGGCTTCGTTCTGTAGTTATTATCTGAATCCTTCTGACATCGGACCATCATCCTAATGTAAATGTAACCTCCGGGTTCGTCAAGGGCTTATATAGTGGAGGGAGAAGGGTGTGTTTCATAGTTTAACCCATGTCTCTTCACAGGGGCGGGCCACTGATTGAGCAAAACCCTAACCTTATGAAAACCCAAATCTCTCATTTGGAAGCTAAAATTACATTTAATCTTTTCACAAAATGTTATATTTAAACATTTGAATTGCACAACAATTCCATGTCAATCTGACATCTATAATGTGTAGACTTTCCCAGATACAGTTTAGGTCTTCCTGTCATCAGTCATAATGTCTCAGATGACAACTGAACTGAAATCATATTAATTAAGTACCAACGCATATTTTCAACTGGTTCTATTACCGGAATATGGTTCCTTTCCCTCCACTTGTTTGATGTTCCCAGACTCTATGTTTAACCAAGGCTATTCAAGAGTCCCTCTGTAGAGTCAAGAGAGAGGGAAGGGAGGAAGGTATTTATGGGGGGGTCTTAAACCTTACCCACTGGCCAACGTCATGACAGCGGTATGATGGCTGTGTGGTCCCATGGTGTTTAGACTTAAGTACTATTGTTTGTACAGATGAACCACCACCCTTCAGGCGTTTGGAAATTGCTTCCAAGGATGAACCAGACTTGTGGAGGTCTACCATGTTTGCAAATTTATACAAAATAAATAAACTGGATGTCACATTTACATGTATTCAGACCCTTTACTTTAGCAGTTCAGATTCAGCTAGTTAAGGTCTTGTTGAGCAGCTAGTTAGTAGAATCAGGTGTGTTAAATTAGGGGTTGGACTGAACCCACAGGACGGTAGATCTCCAGGAAGAGGGTTGGGCAGCCCCGTCTAGAGGCTATATGAAGCTGAGCTGAATCCCTTACTCTTGTGGGAATTAGCCTATACGGATAAGGCTAAATTTGAAATGTTTCTTGAAGGAAAAATTATGGAAATACATAAACATGGCAGGACAAAAAGGTGATGACAAAAAAAAAAAAAAAGAATATACGCTTCGTACATGATAAGAATATTCATGGAACGTTTGGAGTAGGTGCAACATCATACCAATAAAGGACAAGGGTTTGAGAGCGAGGTCTAACTGGTGTTTCCAAGTGGCCACACGCCTCTTCGAAGTGTGCACAGTTCCTAAGTAATTTCAATGCACTTTCATGACTCATAGAATATTCTACAACTATAAGGGGCTTTTTTTGCTCTCCTAGCTGTGCCGTTGAGGAACTGAAGCAAGCACACTTGTAGTTTTGTTTGAAACACAACCCTGCATCGCCGCTTTTACACAGTTAACGTTGTTTATGAAATCCAAAAGCTGTCCATTTTTATAAATCTTCATCTGGGTTTGGCGGGCATCATTTGAAAGCCTGTTATGTTGTTGTCATGACTAGCTAAAGCTGAGAAGCACAGATCCTGAGTTTCGACAGCATGTTTAGCATGTTATTGTACAGCTGCTGCGTTCCAATTTAGACACTTGTCTATGTCACAGTCTGCCATTTTCAACCTGTATACAGGTACAAGTGTGAAGGCACTCTGCATCAATGCTCTGCATCTTCTCTGTATAACCCACTCTAATTCTTAAATATCCCGTTACGTTCTTTTTGACTATGTTACTGATGTCTCCATCTGTCTCTCTCTTCAGCGTTCCAGGAGCGTCCGGAGCTCCCTCCTACCCAGGCCCAGGCCACAGCTCGCTGTATCCCTCCAGAACAGTACTCCTACACCGCCTCCATCCTCAGGCTGCTCCGAAACAAACCCTTCCTCCTCCTCATTCTCACATACGGTCAGTACTTAACCCCTTGTATCACTGTTGAGTTGAGCTGTCCAGGGCCATCCTGGTTATGCATTCATCATAGTTTTTGGAGGACAATGTGAAAACATCCTGTGCTGTCTCGGGTATTATGTTTCAAGTAGGCATGCCAGTTGTGAACTGTCTGCCAGTGTGTTACCTGTTCCACCTGACCTACAGTTACCTAGTGAACTACATTTTTTTTGTCATTTAATAGACACTCTTATCCAGAGTGACTTCCAGGAGAAATTTGGGTTAAGTGCCTTGCTCAAGGGCACATCAACAGATGTTTCACCTAGTTGGCTCAGGGATTCGAACCAACAACCTTTTGGTTACTGGCCCAACACGTTTAACTGCTAGGCTACCTGCCGCTCAGCAATGTGCCTATTTTTCCCACTCTGCATCACAGGTGCACCATTAATGTGTTATCCTATGGGAAAGGACTCTGTGCCGGCTAGGACGTGATTGGCTGTTCCCAGATCCACAAGGAAATGTATTGGTCGCATGTCAACGTGTAAAACAATGTTTTTTCTTTTCTTTTCTTTTTTTACTAATCAGTCTCATATATTAATGGAAGCACTGTAGTTTACGGTGCTGAAAGAGTAGGGTCACATCTGGACTAACAACTATTATAAAGAATGAATTATCCTGGTCGTTATGTAGGAACAACTATTATAAAGAATTACGAATTATCCTGGTTATGTAGGAACAACTATTATAAAGAATGACAAATTATCCTGGTTATGTAGGAACAACTATAAAGTGACAAATTATCCTGGTAGGAACAACTGTTTGTTACTGAAAAACAATCGATAATAGAGGATATATGTATTAAGAATGTACTGGGAACTTTCACTTATGCTGTATGTGGGCCATCCTAAAAATGTGTACCTTACTGTTAGTTTCTGTGTACCTTACTGTTAGTTTTTGTGTACCTCACTGTTACTTTCACCTTAGTTTCTGTGTACCTCACTGTTACTTTCACCTTAGTTTCTGTGTACCTTACTGTTAGTTTATGTGTACCTTGCTGTTAGTTTATGTGTACCTTACTGTTAGTTTCTGTGTACCTTACTGTTAGTTTATGTGTACCTTACTGTTAGTTTCTGTGTACCTTACTGTTAGTTGCTGTGTACCTTACTGTTAGTTGCTGTGTACCTTACTGTTAGTTTCTGTGTACCTTACTGTTAGTTTCTGTGTACCTTACTGTTAGTTTATGTGTACCTTACTGTTAGTTTCTGTGTACCTTACTGTTAGTTTCTGTGTACCTTACTGTTAGTTTCTGTGTACCTTACTGTTAGTTTATGTGTACCTTACTGTTAGTTGCTGTGTACCTCACTGTTAGTTTATGTGTACCTTACTGTTAGTTTATGTGTACCTTACTGTTAGTTTATGTGTACCTTACTGTTAGTTGCTGTGTACCTTACTGTTAGTTTCTGTGTACCTTACTGTTAGTTGCTGTGTACCTTACTGTTAGTTTCTGTGTACCTTACTGTTAGTTTATGTGTACCTTACTGTTAGTTTCTGTGTACCTTACTGTTAGTTTATGTGTACCTTACTGTTAGTTTCTGTGTACCTTACTGTTAGTTTCTGTGTACCTTACTGTTAGTTTATGTGTACCTTACTGTTAGTTTCTGTGTACCTTACTGTTAGTTTATGTGTACCTTACTGTTAGTTTCTGTGTACCTTACTGTTAGTTTCTGTGTACCTTACTGTTAGTTTATGTGTACCTTACTGTTAGTTTCTGTGTACCTTACTGTTAGTTGCTGTGTACCTTACTGTTAGTTTCTGTGTACCTTACTGTTAGTTTCTGTGTACCTTACTGTTAGTTTATGTGTACCTTACTGTTAGTTTCTGTGTACCTCACTGTTAGTTTCTGTGTACCTTACTGTTACTTTCACCTTAGTTTCTGTGTACCTCACTGTTACTTTCGCCTTAGTTTCTGTGTACCTCACTGTTAGTTTCTGTGTACCTCACTGTTACTTTCACCTTAGTTTCTGTGTACCTTACTGTTAGTTTATGTGTACCTTACTGTTAGTTTATGTGTACCTTACTGTTAGTTTCTGTGTACCTTACTGTTAGTTTGTGTACCTTACTGTTAGTTTCTGTGTACCTCACTGTTAGTTTCTGTGTACCTTACTGTTACTTTCACCTTAGTTTCTGTGTACCTCACTGTTACTTTCGCCTTAGTTTCTGTGTACCTCACTGTTAGTTTCTGTGTACCTTACTGTTACTTTCACCTTAGTTTCTGTGTACCTCACTGTTACTTTCACCTTAGTTTCTGTGTACCTCACTGTTACTTTCACCTTAGTTTCTGTGTACCTTACTGTTAGTTTCTGTGTACCTCACTGTTAGTTTCTGTGTACCTCACTGTTACTTTCACCTTAGTTTCTGTGTACCTCACTGTTACTTTCACCTTAGTTGCTGTGTACCTCACTGTTAGTTTCTGTGTACCTCACTGTTAGTTTCTGTGTACCTCACTGTTAGTTTCTGTGTACCTTACTGTTAGTTTCTGTGTACCTCACTGTTAGTTTCTGTGTACCTCACTGTTACTTTCACCTTAGTTTCTGTGTACCTCACTGTTACTTTCACCTTAGTTTCTGTGTACCTCACTGTTACTTTCACCTTAGTTGCTGTGTACCTCACTGTTAGTTTCTGTGTACCTCACTGTTAGTTGCTGTGTACCTCACTGTTAGTTTCTGTGTACCTCACTGTTACTTTCACCTTAGTTTCTGTGTACCTCACTGTTACTTTCACCTTAGTTTCTGTGTACCCCACTCTTAGTTTCTGTGTACCTTACTGTTACTTTCACCTTAGTTTCTGTGTACCTCACTGTTACTTTCACCTTAGTTTCTGTGTACCCCACTGTTAGTTTCTGTGTACCTCACTGTTACTTTCACCTTAGTTTCTGTGTACCTCACTGTTACTTTCACCTTAGTTTCTGTGTACCTCACTGTTACTTTCACCTTAGTTGCTGTGTACCTTACTGATAAACACCACAATCAGAGCTACTTCATTTAATAGAACAGCATACAGTTTGTCCATGACTAGCAAATAGTTTCTATATAGCACCAGAAACCTCAATAATATAGTTTGTTAAAATGGGGGCAATTCACAAACACTTGAATGAAAGGATTGTAACATTTATTTAGCTTATTGTAGCATTCAGTCGTCATAGCCACAAAATAACATTACCATATAACTGAAGGTGGAAATTTTCTGAATGAATCAAACCACCATTTTTGTTGTTGTTGTTTCTAATCCAATCGTGGCACACCCAGACTGTGATTGGTATGGCAGGCTGTGTCCCAATTTGTCCTGGTACTTCTGGTGAACATGCGGATGCCTCACGTCACCCAGAGTCTCAACTGTGTGGTGGAAGGAGGCAGAGGAAAGATGTTGTTTTCTAGACAGCTTGAATTTACCGCTCTGGATCTGACGTTGGGCCATAGACATCACCAAGGCCTCGAAGAAGTGCTACAACATACAGCGACAACACACACGCCCATCTGGAACAAAGACAACAGGGATTTTACTGTCTCCTGCTGTGTGAGAAGTCCACAGTAATAGTAGAGTAATACTATAACTGTCACGCCCTGACCGTAGTAAGCTGTTTATTATCTCTGTTGGTTGGGGCGTGATAGTGACTAGGGTGGGTTATCTAGGGTTTTTGTATGTCTGTTGGCCTGATATGGTTCCCAATCAGAGACAGCTGTTTATCGTTGTCTCTGATTGGGGATCATATTTAGGTAGCCATTTCCCTTTTGTGTTTGTGGGATCTTGACTATGTTTAGTTGCCTGTCTGCACTATTTTGTATAGCTTCGTTTCATTTGTGCTTTATTGTTTTGGTGAGTTTCCAGTTTATTAAAAATATGTGGAACTCTACTCACGCTGCACCTCGGTCTCACTCATACAACGATCGTGACAATAACCTGCTGTGGGTGCTCTCTAAGAAAGCTCTCTGAAAGTCCCTGTTGGCTGTGCCTCACTTGCTCTTTCTCTCACCAACAGGACTGAACGTGGGCTGCTTTTATGCTGTGGGCACGCTACTGAACCGCATGATCATCGAACACTACCCTGTAAGTCCTACACTGCCCTGTAAGTCCTACACTGCCCTGTAAGTCCTACACTGCCCTGTAAGTCCTACACTGCCCTGTAAGTCCTACACTGCCCTGTAAGTCCTACACTGCCCTGTAAGTCCTACACTGCCCTGTAAGTCCTACACTGCCCTGTAAGTCCTACAGTGCCCTGTAAGTCCTACACTGCCCTGTAAGTCCTACACTGCCCTGTAAGTCCTACACTGCCCTGTAAGTCCTACAGTGCAGTATGTGGGCACTGAAACACATTGACAACACTATAACAATGAGCGTGTTATTTGGTTAACAGTACAAACATTCTAGAATACAACAATGAGTGTGTTATTTGGTTAACAGTACAAACATTCTAGAATACAACAATGAGTGTGTTATTTGGTTAACTGTACAAACATTCTAGAATACAACAATGAGTGTGTTATTTGGTTAACAGTACAAACATTCTAGAATACAACAATGAGCGTGTTATTTGGTTAACAGTACAAACATTCTAGAATACAACAATGAGCGTGTTATTTGGTTAACAGTACAAACATTCTAGAATACAACAATGAGCGTGTTATTTGGTTAACAGTACAAACATTCTAGAATACAACAATGAGCGTGTTATTTGGTTAACATTACAAACATTCTAGAATACAACAATGAGCGTGTTATTTGGTTAACAGTACAAACATTCTAGAATACAACAATGAGCGTGTTATTTGGTTAACAGTACAAACATTCTAGAATACAACAATGAGCGTGTTATATGGTTAACAGTACAAACATTCTAGAATACAACAATGAGCGTGTTATTTGGTTAACAGTACAAACATTCTAGAATACAACAATGAGCGTGTTATTTGGTTAACAGTACAAACATTCTAGAATACAACAATGAGCGTGTTATTTGGTTAACAGTACAAACATTCTAGAATACAACAATGAGCGTGTTATTTGGTTAACATTACAAACATTCTAGAATACAACAATGAGCGTGTTATATGGTTAACAGTACAAACATTCTAGAATACAACAATGAGCGTGTTATTTGGTTAACATTACAAACATTCTAGAATACAACAATGAGCGTGTTATTTGCTTAACAGTAGAAACATTCTAGAATACAACAATGAGCGTGTTATTTGGTTAACAGTACAAACATTCTAGAAGTATAGTAAAAGGTCAGGAGAGATTACATTACTGAAGGGTGAAGTTATTTAACAAAGCCCTGTTCTCCCTTACCTAAAGAGGGTTGTGGCTGGGGGTTGTCGCTGTGGGTGTAGGGGGTTAGGGGGTTGTTGCCAGGTGGCTGGGGGTTAGGGGGTTGTTGCCAGGTGGCTGGGGGTTAGGGGGTTGTTGCCAGGTGGCTGGGGGTTAGGGGGTTGTTGCCAGGTGGCTGGGGGTTAGGGGGTTGTCGCCAGGAGCTGGGGGTTGTCGGGGGTTGTGGCTGGGGGTTAGGGGTTTAGGGGGTTGTGGCTGGGGGTTGTCGCTGGGGGTGTAGGGGTTTAGGGGGTTGTCGACAGGTGGCTGGGGGTTGTCGCTGGGGGTGTAGGGGGTTAGGGGGTTGTCGCCAGGTGGCTGGGCGTTAGGGGGTTGTTGCCAGGTGGCTGGGCGTTAGGGGGTTGTTGCCAGGTGGCTGGGGGTTAGGGGGTTGTTGCCAGGTGGCTGGGGGTTAGGGGGTTGTTGCCAGGTGGCTGGGGGTTAGGGGGTTGTTGCCAGGTGGCTGGGGGTTAGGGGGCTGTCGCCAGGTGGCTGGGGGTTAGGGGGCTGTCGCCAGGTGGCTGGGGGTTAGGGGGTTGTCGCCAGGTGGCTGGGGGTTAGGGGGTTGTCGCCAGGTGGCTGGGCGTTAGGGGGTTGTTGCCAGGTGGCTGGGCGTTAGGGGGTTGTTGGCTGGGCGTTAGGGGGTTGTTGCCAGGTGGCTGGGGGTTAGGGGGTTGTTGGCTGGGGGTTAGGGGGTTGTTGCCAGGTGGCTGGGCGTTAGGGGGTTGTTGCCAGGTGGCTGGGCGTTAGGGGGTTGTTGCCAGGTGGCTGGGGGTTAGGGGGTTGTTGCCAGGTGGCTGGGGGTTAGGGGGTTGTCGCCAGGTGGCTGGGGGTTAGGGGGTTGTCGCCAGGTGGCTGGGGGTTAGGGGGTTGTCGCCAGGTGGCTGGGGGTTAGGGGGTTGTCGCCAGGTGGCTGGGCGTTAGGGGGTTGTCGCCAGGTGGCTGGGCGTTAGGGGGTTGTCGCCAGGTGGCTGGGCGTTAGGGGGTTAGGGGGTTGTCGACAGGTGGCTGGGGGTTGTCGCTGGGGGTGTAGGGGGTTAGGGGGTTGTTGCCAGGTGGCTGGGCGTTAGGGGGTTGTTGCCAGGTGGCTGGGCGTTAGGGGGTTGTTGCCAGGTGGCTGGGGGTTAGGGGTTTGTCGACAGGTGGCTGGGGGTTAGGGACTTGTCGACAGGTGGCTGGTCGTTATGAGCTTGTCGACAGGTGGCTGGGCGTTAGGGGGTTATTGCCAGGTGGCTGGGCGTTAGGGGGTTGTTGCCAGGTGGCTGGGGGTTAGGGGGTTGTCGCCAGGTGGCTGGGGGTTAGGGGGTTGTCGCCAGGTGGCTGGGGGTTAGGGGGTTGTCGCCAGGTGGCTGGGGGTTAGGGGGTTGTCGACAGGTGGCTGGTCGTTATGGGCTTGTCGACAGGTGGCTGGGCGTTAGGGGGTTGTCGACAGGTGGCTGGGCGTTAGGGGGTTGTCGCCAGGTGGCTGGGGGTTAGGGGGTTGTCGCCAGGTGGCTGGGGGTTAGGGACTTGTCGACAGGTGGCTGGGGGGTAGGGGTTTGTCGACAGGTGGCTGGGGGTTAGGGGGTTGTCGCCAGGTGGCTGGGCGTTAGGGGGTTGTCGCCAGGTGGCTGGGGGTTAGGGGGTTGTCGACAGGTGGCTGGGGGTTAGGGACTTGTCGACAGGTGGCTGGTCGTTATGGGCTTGTCGACAGGTGGCTGGGCGTTAGGGGGTTGTCGCCAGGTGGCTGGGCGTTAGGGGGTTGTCGCCAGGTGGCTGGGCGTTAGGGGGTTGTCGCCAGGTGGCTGGGGGTTAGGGGGTTGTCGCCAGGTGGCTGGGAGTTAGGGGGTTGTCGCCAGGTGGCTGGGGGTTAGGGGGTTGTTGCCAGGTGGCTGGGGATTAGGGGGTTGTTGCCAGGTGGCTGGGGGTTAGGGGGTTAGGGGGTTGTCGCCGGAGCTGGGGGTTGTCGGGGGTTGTGGCTGGGGGTTAGGGGTTTAGGGGGTTGTGGCTGGGGGTTGTTGCTGGGGGTGTAGGGGTTTAGGGGGTTGTCGACAGGTGGCTGGGGGTTGTCGCTGGGGGTGTAGGGGGTTAGGGGGTTGTTGCCAGGTGGCTGGGCGTTAGGGGGTTAGGGGGTTGTCGACAGGTGGCTGGGGGTTGTCGCTGGGGGTGTAGGGGGTTAGGGGGTTGTTGCCAGGTGGCTGGGCGTTAGGGGGTTGTTGCCAGGTGGCTGGCCGTTAGGGGGTTGTTGCCAGGTGGCTGGGGGTTAGGGGTTTGTCGACAGGTGGCTGGGGGTTAGGGACTTGTCGACAGGTGGCTGGTCGTTATGAGCTTGTCGACAGGTGGCTGGGCGTTAGGGGGTTGTTGCCAGGTGGCTGGGCGTTAGGGGGTTGTTGCCAGGTGGCTGGGGGTTAGGGGGTTGTTGCCAGGTGGCTGGGGGTTAGGGGGTTGTCGCCAGGTGGCTGGGGGTTAGGGGGTTGTCGCCAGGTGGCTGGGGGTTAGGGGGTTGTCGCCAGGTGGCTGGGGGTTAGGGACTTGTCGACAGGTGGCTGGTCGTTATGGGCTTGTCGACAGGTGGCTGGGCGTTAGGGGGTTGTCGACAGGTGGCTGGGGGTTAGGGGGTTGTCGCCAGGTGGCTGGGGGTTAGGGGGTTGTCGCCAGGTGGCTGGGGGTTAGGGGGTTGTCGCCAGGTGGCTGGGGGTTAGGGGGTTGTCGCCAGGTGGCTGGGGGTTAGGGACTTGTCGACAGGTGGCTGGGGGGTAGGGGTTTGTCGACAGGTGGCTGGGGGTTAGGGGGTTGTTGCCAGGTGGCTGGGCGTTAGGGGGTTGTCGCCAGGTGGCTGGGGGTTAGGGGGTTGTCGACAGGTGGCTGGGGGTTAGGGACTTGTCGACAGGTGGCTGGTCGTTATGGGCTTGTCGACAGGTGGCTGGGCGTTAGGGGGTTGTCGACAGGTGGCTGGGGGTTAGGGGGTTGTCGCCAGGTGGCTGGGGGTTAGGGGGTTGTCGCCAGGTGGCTGGGAGTTAGGGGGTTGTCGCCAGGTGGCTGGGGGTTAGGGGGTTGTCGCCAGGTGGCTGGGGGTTAGGGGGTTGTCGCCAGGTGGCTGGGGGTTAGGGGGTTAGGGGGTTGTCGCCGGAGCTGGGGGTTGTCGGGGGTTGTGGCTGGGGGTTAGGGGTTTAGGGGGTTGTGGCTGGGGGTTGTTGCTGGGGGTGTAGGGGGTTAGGGGGTTGTTGCCAGGTGGCTGGGGGTTAGGGGGTTGTCGACAGGTGGCTGGGGGTTGTCGCTGGGGGTGTAGGGGGTTAGGGGGTTGTTGCCAGGTGGCTGGGGGTTAGGGGGTTGTCGCCAGGTGGCTGGGCGTTAGGGGGTTGTCGCCAGGTGGCTGGGGGTTAGGGGGTTGTCGCCAGGTGGCTGGGGGTTAGGGGGTTGTCGCCAGGTGGCTGGGCGTTAGGGGGTTGTCGCCAGGTGGCTGGGGGTTAGGGGGTTGTCGCCAGGTGGCTGGGGGTTAGGGGGTTGTCGCCAGGTGGCTGGGGATTAGGGGGTTGTTGCCAGGTGGCTGGGGGTTAGGGGGTTGTCGCCAGGTGGCTGGGGGTTAGGGGGCTGTCGCCAGGTGGCTGGGGGTTAGGGGGCTGTCGCCAGGTGGCTGGGGGTTAGGGGGTTGTCGCCAGGTGGCTGGGGGTTAGGGGGTTGTCGCCAGGTGGCTGGGCGTTAGGGGGTTGTCGCCAGGTGGCTGGGGTTAGGGGGTTGTCGCCAGGTGGCTGGGGGTTAGGGGGTTGTCGCCAGGTGGCTGGGGGTTAGGGGGTTGTCGCCAGGTGGCTGGGCGTTAGGGGGTTGTCGCCAGGTGGCTGGGCGTTAGGGGGTTGTCGCCAGGTGGCTGGGCGTTAGGGGGTTGTCGCCAGGTGGCTGGGCGTTAGGGGGTTGTCGACAGGTGGCTGGGGGTTGTCGCTGGGGGTGTAGGGGGTTAGGGGGTTGTTGCCAGGTGGCTGGGCGTTAGGGGGTTGTTGCCAGGTGGCTGGGCGTTAGGGGGTTGTCGCCAGGTGGCTGGGGGTTAGGGGTTTGTCGACAGGTGGCTGGGGGTTAGGGACTTGTCGACAGGTGGCTGGTCGTTATGGGCTTGTCGACAGGTGGCTGGGCGTTAGGGGGTTGTCGACAGGTGGCTGGGGGTTAGGGGGTTGTTGCCAGGTGGCTGGGGGTTAGGGGGTTGTCGACAGGTGGCTGGGGGTTAGGGGGTTGTCGACAGGTGGCTGGGGGTTAGGGGGTTGTCGACAGGTGGCTGGGGGTTAGGGGGTTGTCGACAGGTGGCTGGGGGTTAGGGGGTTGTCGACAGGTGGCTGGGGGTTAGGGGGTTGTCGACAGGTGGCTGGGGGTTAGGGGGTTGTCGACAGGTGGCTGGGCGTTAGGGGGTTGTCGACAGGTGGCTGGGCGTTAGGGGGTTGTCGCCAGGTGGCTGGGCGTTAGGGGGTTGTCGCCAGGTGGCTGGGCGTTAGGGGGTTGTCGCCAGGTGGCTGGGCGTTAGGGGGTTGTCGCCAGGTGGCTGGGCGTTAGGGGGTTGTCGCCAGGTGGCTGGGCGTTAGGGGGTTGTCGCCAGGTGGCTGGTCGTTAGGGGGTTGTCGCCAGGTGGCTGGGGGTTAGGGGGTTGTCGCCAGGTGGCTGGGGGTTAGGGGGTTGTCGCCAGGTGGCTGGGGGTTAGGGGGTTGTCGACAGGTGGCTGGGGTTTAGGGGCTTGTCGACAGGTGGCTGGGCGTTAGGGGGTTGTCGACAGGTGGCTGGGCGTTAGGGGGTTGTCGACAGGTGGCTGGGCGTTAGGGGGTTGTCGACAGGTGGCTGGGGGTTAGGGGGTTGTCGCCAGGTGGCTGGGGGTTAGGGGGTTGTCGACAGGTGGCTGGGGGTTAGGGGGTTGTCGCCAGGTGGCTGGGGGTTAGGGGGTTGTCGCCAGGTGGCTGGGGGTTAGGGGGTTGTCGCCAGGTGGCTGGGGGTTAGGGGGTTGTCGCCAGGTGGCTGGGGGTTAGGGGGTTGTCGCCAGGTGGCTGGGGGTTAGGGGGTTGTCGCCAGGTGGCTGGGGTTTAGGGGGTTGTCGACAGGTGGCTGGGGATAAGGGGGTTGTCGACAGGTGGCTGGGCGTTAGGGGGTTGTCGACAGGTGGCTGGGCGTTAGGGGGTTGTCGCCAGGTGGCTGGGGGTTAGGGGGTTGTCGCCAGGTGGCTGGGGGTTAGGGGGTTGTCGCCAGGTGGCTGGGGTTTAGGGGGTTGTCGACAGGTGGCTGGGGGTTAGGGGGTTGTCGCCAGGTGGCTGGGCGTTAGGGGGTTGTCGCCAGGTGGCTGGGGGTTAGGGGGTTGTCGACAGGTGGCTGGGGGGTAGGGGTTTGTCGCCAGGTGGCTGGGGGGTAGGGGTTTGTCGACAGGTGGCTGGGGGTTAGGGGGTTGTCGCCAGGTGGCTGGGGGTTAGGGGGTTGTCGCCAGGTGGCTGGGGGTTAGGGGGTTGTTGCCAGGTGGCTGGTGGCTGGGGGTTAAACATGAACTTATGAAAACAGCAGCTCTTTGCTATATTTGTTGAGTCTCTCTGGTCATGGTTTTAAACGTTTTCAACTTTGCTGTGCGTTTTTATTTTAGTCTGGCTCGAGGAAACTGTACAGACACGATCTGATTGGCCAGCGGTAGGCCTATAGGTGCGCTTGATTTGGACTCTGGGCCTGCTGGGTAGGTGGAGTTCTACCTTCAGACACATGAAATGGTTCAAAATGGGAACACTTTGCCTTCCTGGCACTAGGCCTATTGAATCAAGTACACCTACCGCCAACAGTGAAAAATGAATAAAAAAATAAATAATAGATGTCTTAATTCAGTCCCTCCCTCTTGGCACTAACCATTCAGTGTTTGAATATCTGAAGGCTCTGAAATACGTACTGTATAATCAGTGTAGTGGTGCGGCTTCCACAATCCACCATGTTGCTTTCACCTTACAGATCTGTTAACAAGGCTTTACAGTTTTTTACAGAAATGTTTGGTGATCGACTAGGAGTGGCTTGGAAATGGACCAGTTGGTAACCACTGCCCTAAACCTATTGACCAGATCAGCATCAGTATAGAATTCAGTATCAAATAACTTTTTATTTGTCACATTTGCCAAATACAACAGGTGTAGATCTTACAGTGAAATGCTTACTTACAAAAAATAAAAATAAAATAAAAAATAAAAAATAATAATAATAAAAAATAAATAAATAAAAGAAAAATACAAATAAGAAATAAAAGTAACAAATAAAGAGCAGCAGTAAAATAACAGTAGTGAGGCAATATACAGGGTATTACAGTACAGAGTCATTATGGAGGCTATATACAGGGGGTACTGGTACAGGGTCAATGTGCGGGGGCACCGGTTAGTTGAGGTAATATGCACATGTAGTATGATATCTTATCTCCTACAGATAGACTGTCACTCCCTCTGCCACGTGATGTGACCTGTATAGCTTCACTTTCCTCAGTTCAATACTGATGAAAACTCAACATACAGTAGCTCAGGGAAACCTGTTTCCAACCTAGTCAGTAGTTGGTTAGAATAGCATGCACAATGGTTCTGCTTCACAAATGGAACCCTATTCCCTTTATAGTGCACTACTTTAGACCAGAGCTCTATGGCACCCTATTCCCTATTATAGTGCACTACTTTAGACCAGAGCCACAAGTGCAAACACACACACACACACACACTAACCCTAGTCTCCCCTGTCTGTCCTGACCCGCAGGGTGAAGAGTTGAATGCAGGGAGGATAGGTCTCACCATCGTTATCGCTGGCATGGTGGGATCACTGATCTGTGGCATCTGGCTGGACAGAACCAAAACATACAAGTAAGTCAAGTCCAGGTTATTTTAAAGAGCATTTTACATGGGTCACAACAACACATCAAATCCATTCAGAATGAAGGTGGAATGGGGAAAGGAGTATAGAGATACAGGAAGATGGTCGAGTTGCTGTGATCCAATCCAGTGAACGAAGCTGATTATGATGTCATCACAGCTAGTGTTGCCCACTGGGAAAGAAACTCGCTGTGAAGCTTTTTCAGCAATGACTTGTGTGAGACGCTTTTGTCTTCAGTTCTTGTACTGTTCATGTTTTATCCTTTCATGTTGTTGGCCGGCTGTGTGAGACTTCTATCTCCTTGCCTGTGTAGGATGTTGGTTTGTATTGTTAGACTGTCTCCTTGACTGTGTGGGATGTTGGTTTGTATTGTTAGACTGTCTCCTTGACTGTGTGGGATGTTGGTTTGTATTGTTAGACTGTCTCCTTGACTGTGTGGGATGTTGGTTTGTATTGTTAGACTGCCTCCTTGACTGTGTGGGATGTTGGTTTGTATTGTTATACTGTCTCCTTGACTGTGTGGGATGTTGGTTTGTATTGTTAGATTTTGGTATTCTTCTTGTTTCCAGCTTGTTGTTTTCATGTTTGTGGCTGTCCCTCTGTTTCCTGCTGTGTGTGTGTGTGTGTGTGGCTGTGTGCTTGGGACAGGACAGGGCCCAGCTCTGTTTGTCCAGGTGCAGCCTGTTTATCTCTTCTAAACCCCTGACCCCTAACCTCTGATCCCATGGGGTCACTGGCCACGAGTTCAGAGAGAACCCCCTCAGGGGTCCAAGGTCTTATTTTTTTAACTTTAGTTTATTTAGTAAAAATGTTACATAACACTTAAACTTGTTTTGTTAAGGGCTTGTAAGTAAGCATTTCATGTGGCAAATAAAATGAGATTTTGATTTTTGTCGTCCAGTCCCTTGCTCCTCCTGTGAACCCATTCCTCACATGGTCGCTAGGTCAGGAAGAATGTTTACCATATAACACGTGTTGTCACTGTACATGGTAGGACGTGACGTCTGGTTTTCAAAGCTCCTTAAGCTGGCCATTGGGTCATTTAAATTATAACCTCTACTTCATCACCCTCCCGGATCCGGGATCCTCCTCATCAAAAAAGCTGACTAGCATAGCCTAGCCTAACGGGACAGGGATATCATATAATATAATTTTCATGAAAGCACAAGTCCAATACAGCAAATGAAAGATAAACATCTTGTGAATCCAGCCATCATTTCCGATTTTTAAAATGTTTTACAGCGAAAACACTATGTATTTCTATTAGCTAACCACAATAGCCAAACACACAAGCGCATATTTTCACCATGTTTCCACCGCATAGGTAGCTTTCACAAAACCGACAAAATAGAGATAAAATTAGTCACTAACCAAGAAACAACTTCATCAGATGACAGTCTTATAACATGTTATACAATACATTTACTTTTTGTTCGAAAATGTGCATATGAGGTATAAATCATAGTTTTACATTGCAGCCACCATCAAAAATAGCACCAAAGCAGCCAGAATAATTACAGAGAGCAACGTGAAATACATAAATACTCATCATAAAACATTTATGAAAAATACAAGGTGTACAGCAAATGAAAGATAAACATCTTGTGAATCCAGCCAATATTTCCGATTTTTAAGTGTTTTACAGCGAAAACACAATATAGAATTATATTAGCTTACCACAATAGCCAAACACACAAACGCATTTATTCACCGCAAAGGTAGCTTTCGCAAAAACCAGCAAAAGATATAAAATTAATCACTAACCTTTGGACAACGTCTTATAACATCATGTTATACAATACATTTATGTTTTGTTCGAAAATTTGCATATTTAGAGCTGCAAATCGTGGTTATACATTGTGAATACGTAGCAACATTTCCCCAGAATCTCCGGAGATATTTTGGACACTCACCTAATCTGACCAAAGAACTCATCATAAACTTTACATAAAAATACTTGTTGTATGGCAAATGAAAGATACACTGGTTCTTAATGCAACCGCTGTGTTAGATTTTTAAAAATAACTTTACCACAACATACAGCTTGGGTTATTGTGAGACAGTGCTCACCAACACGGCGGAGAATAGACATCAACATATTACACAGAAATACGAAATAACATCATAAATGTTGTCTTACTTTTGCTGAGCTTCCATCAGAATGTTGTACAAGGAGTCCTATTTCCAGAATAAATCGTTGTTTGGTTTTAGAATGTCCATTTCTTCTGTCGAATTCGCGCCCCAATGCTAGCCAAGGTTGCTAACATTCCCATCCTCTCTCGACGCAAAGAACGGAAAACTCCAAAAGTCCCAATAAACGTTGAATAAACTGATAAAACTCGGTTGAATTTTTTTTTTCACTTTCTGTATGGAAGTTTGCTGCCAAATTTTTCACTTCCTGTATGGAAGTTTGCTGCCAAATGAGTTCTGTTTTACTCACAGATATAATTCAAACAGTTTTAGAAACGTGAGTGTTTTCTATCCAATAGTAATAATAATATGCATATTGTATGATCTAGAACAGAGTACGAGGCCGTTTCATTTGGGCACGATTTTTTCCAAAGTGAAAACAGCGCCCCCGTATTGACAAGAAGATAACCAGCAATAGTTACAAGTCTTTGCCCGTTCTTTAAACAGGGATGCATGAGAACCTTTGCTGCCAGTATAGTGATGATAGTAAGTGAAGTGGTAGACTCCACACTGGTGCTGTAAAGATACCCGCTGAAGAGGAAGAACTGTGAGAGAGGTGAGTACATGGTTACAGACGTATGAGATCTGAGAACACAAGGTGTAGTAATAGTTCCTACTACAGTACAGATGTCTCTATTCTGGCTGTAAGCTTTTTCCGATGTTGAGGAGCTTTCTGTAGACCGCAGGGATCTGTGTTGAGGGCTCCGTAGTTCCCGTTTAGTTCCGTGGCCGGCTGAGAATGCCACCTTGTTTTAGTTTGCCTAAGATGGATAGAGAGGGAGAACGTGTTATACTTGCTTGATGTCCTCATCTGAACCTGGCCATCATGCCAACAGATTCAGTTCATTAGGACAATGTTACCTGCATTCTCCTTTAGTTCCTTCACCTGTCTGTCTGGCCTCCAGTTGGGATGTTAAAGTTGGAGACATGTGAATACCAAGCTTTCAGACCCTAGTTTCAGAACAAATGCAAACCACATATACTGTAAGAAGGGTTGCAAAATGCCAGTAACTTTCCCCAAATTCAGTTGTTTTCTCTCAGAAATCCTGGTTGGAGGAGTCTGGTTTTCTTTTATACTTTTATTTATATTTCTTCATTACTCCTGGAAATCTCCCAACTGCAATTTCAGCTAATTTTGAGAGTTACCGCAATTTTGCAACCCTAACAATGTCGTCCAGTTTTACATTTTCTATGTGTAGGGTAGCCCGAAATATATTAATAAAATAAAAATTAGTCTCACCAACATTGTTTACGTTACCTTGTTCCTGCCCCACTCCCACTTTATCCTCTCAGCAAATAGAGACATCCCTAGGTGTTGTTCCCTCCCACTTTATCCTCTCAGCAAATAGAGACATCCCTAGGAGTTGTTCACTCCCACTTCATTGGTTGGCAGTCACTGTGTAAAGACGTACATGGGTGTGTTCGACAACACGGGTTCTGTCCACACCAACGTGGGTGTGTTCGACAACACGGGTTCTGTCCACACCCACGTGGGTGGGTGTGGACAGACCAACGTGGGTGTGTTCAGGGAAGTGAAACTCGCTCTGAACGTTGCAGATGGAAATAGAATGCATGGAGCTGACAGGATCTATTTTATTCAGTTATTCATCGCTACTCTGTAACTGACATGCCAGGATTATTACAACTGATATGCATCCACAGCTCCCATGTGTGTTGATTTGGATCTATGTGTATTGGATTTGTCTCTGGGGATATCTGAGCAGCTAACCGATCGCTGCAGCTGTACATAGCCCATCTCTAAATAGCCCACCCAATCTACGTACCTCATCCCCATATTGTTTTTATTTACTTTTCTGCTCTTTTGCACACCAGTATCACTACTTACACACCATCATCTGCTCATCATCATCTGCTCATCTATCACTCCAGTGTTAATCTGCTAAATTGTAATTATTTTGCTACTATGTCCTATTTATTGCCTTACCTCCTCACGCCATTTGCACACACTATCTAGACGTTCTTTTTTTCCTTTTGTGTTATTGACTGTACGCTTGTTTATTCCATGTGTAACTCTGTCTTGTTTTTGTCGCACTGCTTTGCTTTATCTTAGCCAGGTCGCAGTTGTAAATAAGAACTTGTTCTCAGCTAGCTTACATGGTTAAAAAAATAAAAAAATTGTCAGTGTGGATTGTCTCTAGGATATCAGTGGATCCTGTGAATTGTGTGTAATGTCGTCTGTTTCCCAGACCATGACTGATTTGATTTATTGATTGTGTCTTTCAGACAGACTACCCTGACGGTCTACCTCATGTCCTTCGTAGGGATGTTGGTCTATGCCTTCACCCTCAGTCTGGGACATCTCTGGGTAGTCTTCCTCACCGCTGGAGCTCTGGGGTAAGACCTGTCTCTCTCGCTCTCTCGCTCGCTCTCTCTCTCGCTCTCTCTCTCTCTCTCTCTCTCTCGCTCTTTCTCTCTCTCTCTCTCTCTCTCTCTCTCTCTCTCTCTCTCTCTCTCTCTTTCTCTCTCTCGCTCTCTCGCCAGTATCAGATAGACTAAAATATATTTGTATTGAGCTAAATTTAACTCAACTAAACCAAGCTGCCCCAACTTAAAACACCATGAAAAATATTTGCATATCATTCTAACAAACGCCCCTCATAAGTACACAGCCAATGGAATCTTTGCTAACGAGCTCAGTGACCATTGTTCCCATTGGCCTGCATTAGAGATGCTAAGCTACCTAAATCGTGTCCAATAACTATTACGAAGAGATATTTACAATGTAGAAAATAGTAAAAATTAAGAAACCCCTTGAATGAGTAGGTGTGTCAACTTTGACAGGTACTGTATATACAGCAGTAATACGTGCTATAATATTTCCATATGTCTATATAGCGCTTTATTATAAGTGTGTGTGTGTGTGCAGGTTCTTCATGACAGGCTACCTGCCCCTGGGCTTTGAGTTTGGAGTGGAGCTGACCTACCCCGAGTGTGAAGGCACCTCTTCAGGCCTGCTCAACTGCTCTGCACAGGTGAACACACGAACACACACACAGCAGCTGCTGCAGACAGTGAGCAGATCAGAGCTTTTGGTATCCATGGAAATACAGTGCATTCGGAAAGTTTTCAGACCTCTTGACTTTTTCCACATTTTGTAATGTTAGTCTTATTCTAAAATGTATTAAATAGCTTTTTTTTCTTCACCAATCTACAAACAATACTCCATAATGACAAAGCACATTTTTTTTTTTTTTTTTTTTTTTAAATGTTTGCTAATTTATATTTTTTTAAAAACAACTGAAATTACATTTACATAAGTAATTCAGACTCTTTACTCAGTACTTTGTTCAAGTCTTTAGGTACCGTTTGGCAAACTCCAACCAGGCTGTCATGTGCCTTTTTACTGAGTGGCTTCCTTATGGAAGGTTCTCCCATCACCACAGAGGAACTCTAGAGCTCTGTCAGAGTGACCACTGGGTTCTTGGTCACCTCCCTGACCAAGGCCCTTCTCCCACTATTGCGCAGTTTGACCGGGCGGACAGCTCTAGGAAGAGTATTGGTGGTTCCAAACTTTTCATTTATGAATGATGAATGCCACTGTGTTCTTGGGGACCTTCAATGCTGCAGACATTTTTTTTTGTACCCTTCCCCAGATATGTGCCTCGACACAATCCTGTCTCGGAGCTCTACGGACAATTATTTTTGACTTCATGGCTTGGTTTTTGCTCTGACATGCACAGTCAACTGTGGGACCTTATATAGACAGGTGTGCCTTTCCAAATCATGTCCAGTCAATTTAATTTACTACAGGTGGACTCCAAGTTGTAGAAACATCTCAAGGATGATCAATGGTAACAGGATGCACCTGAGCTCAATTTCATAGCAAAACAGTCTGAATACGAATGTGAATAAGGTATTTTTGTTTTATTTTTAATAAATTAGCAAACATTTAAAACATTTTTTCACTTTGTCATAATGGGGTATTGTGTGTAGATTGACGAAAATATTAAATGTAATCCATTTTAGAATAAGGCTGTAATGTAACAAAATGTGGAAAAAGGGAAGGGGTCTGAATACTTTCCGAATGGTGTTTGTTTATATCTATCTCTCTATCTCAAACATACTGTTGACAGGTAGGCTATGGTGTAACTTAATGTTTTGCTTTGTGTGGTATGTTTTCTGGTTTTTGACACTTGTGTAGGTGTCATAACCAGAAATAAAATAACGCAATATATGTCATAACAGGTTTAAATATATGTGTTATGAAAGCCTCACCAGCTAGCTACCAGTCTTTTTTTAGTTTCACTGTCCGATCATAAAAAACAAAACAAAGAGCCACTAATAGTTATTTTTACATTTCCACAAAACGGTCTGTATGTGTTGCTTGATATGACTAAGTTAACACAAATGTATCAAAGAATAGGTCACGAATGGGTAGCTACTGCCTGGCCAGTCATCTAGCTAGGTACATTTCAGTAATTGTTACCCTCCTAAACTAACTTGAAAATATTTGTCTGAAAATGAACTAGTCGCCAGTTATTGTTGCCTGTGCTGTAATCATGTCTAACCAGTTGGCTAATGTAGCCTGTGGTGTAATCATGTCTAACCAGTTGGCTAATGTAGCCTGTGGTGTAATCATGTCTAACCAGTTGGCTAATGTAGCCTGTGGTGTAATCATGTCTAACCAGTTGGCTAATGTAGCCTGTGCTGTAATCATGTCTAACCAGTTGGCTAATGTAGCCTGTGCTGTAATCATGTCTAACCAGTTGGCTAATGTAGCCTGTGCTGTAATCATGTCTAACCAGTTGGCTAATGTAGCCTGTGGTGTAATCCTGTCTACCAGTTGGCTAATGTAGCCTGTGGTGTAATCATGTCTACCAGTTGGCTAATGTAGCCTGTGGTGTAATCATGTCTAACCAGTTGGCTAATGTAGCCTGTGCTGTAATCATGTCTAACCAGTTGGCTAATGTAGCCTGTGCTGTAATCATGTCTAACCAGTTGGCTAATGTAGCCTGTGGTGTAATCCTGTCTACCAGTTGGCTAATGTAGCCTGTGGTGTAATCATGTCTACCAGTTGGCTAATGTAGCCTGTGGTGTAATCATGGCTAACCAGTTGGCTAATGTAGCATGTGTGCGCCCATGAGCTCCCAAGTCTCGATAGCTGGGTCTTTTGGCGTCCACGTTTAGCTTGTGGGATTGGATACTGCATGGCCAGTGTGAGCCACCGTACCAACTAGCTAGCTACATTTCATTCAGTAGCTATCCTTCTAAATACGGTGGTCACTGGATAAACTAGCTATGAGTTGAGTGGAACATATCATCTGATAATTCTGTCCAGTTCACTGCATCGGCCCAATTTTGAAGGAGGCACAAATTGTCGAGATTCAGCGAGCAGTTGACAGAATTGGTGTTTAATTTGTTCCCATTCTGACTCTTCTTGTATTAGGCTTCAGGCATAGTGGACTGTATGTACAGAAGAAAGTTAAGTTTTAAAAGCCAATTATTGTTAATGTCTTTTATGTGAATGTTTACTTTGATAACTATACAAAATTGTTATCTTATTGCCTTATTGTTATCATATTTAGTCATTCCAATTTTCGATGTAACTTACACTTACTATGTATTCCCCTCAAAGTTCTTGGTTTATTAATACACAACTTGTGTATGTCTAATATGTAAGACTAAGTGTAATTTGTAGTCTGTTTTGATGCAGATATGTAGATAAAGTGGAACTGACACTGTTTTAGCAACATGAAATATGATTTCAATCTGGGTAACACTTTATTTGACACCCAGTGTCAACTTTTTATGACAGTCAAAACCATGTCATAATGTCATAAGCACGGACATAACCTGTCCTAATGTGGTCATAACAGTGTCATATATTTAAACCTGTTGTGACAGATATTGTATTTTATGGCTGGTTATGACACCTACCAATAAGCCTGTCAAAACCTAAATGTTTTTCAAATCAGTTTTTTCCTGCCAAGAAGTTTCGTTTGAAAGTTTGCTTTCTTAAATCCTTTGTTGTAGTGAATTCTTTACAGTCATGTTTTTTTTTTCTTCATTTTAAATAGCTAAGTAATCATATAAAAAAAAAAAAAACTTTTTGACACCGTCATGAAGCATTATGACCATACCGTGTCACTTGGACAAGCTAGCTAGGTCCTCTTGTTATCTATGCTGGTTGTTAGCTTGTGTATAGCTGCACGGGACACTTCACGTTTTATGGATGATATTTACAGAGTCGGGTGAACTCCATTCCTGACAGGCTGATCAGATTCAATAGCTGCCTCGGAGGCTGATATGTAAGGGTGGGGCCTTTTTTATAGGCTGTCTTCAAGGAGCCTGTCTATATGAATCAGCATACAAGGCAGCATCAGCCTCTGAGGCTGCTATTGAATCTGATCAGTCTGTCAGTAACAGAGCTCATCCCCTGGATCTGATATGCATCTGCCTAATAAAGCACTTTGACATCAAATTTTATTGGTCACATACACATATTTTGCAGATGCTATCAGAGGTGCGGGGAAATGCTTATGTTTTCATGTAGCTCCAACAGTGCAGTAATACCAAACAATATAAAAAGATACACACAAATCCCCCAAATAAAGATCGCGAGCCTGGTTCTGGTAGTTCCTATTGAGTTAGTTTTTGTATTAACTCAATATTAGACAAGTATTATATTATTAAACAAATATTTAATCACGATCTCTGCTGTTGCTCTGAATTCCCGAAACTTCTCTATTTCGGTCCCTTTCTGTCACTCTCTCGATTTCTCGCTCTGTTGCTTTCTCTCTCTCTGTCTCGTGCACTCTCTTTCTCTCTCGCTCTCTGTCTCGCGCTCTCTGTACCTCCTTTCAATTCAAATTCGAAAGGCTTTATTGGCATGGATGGTGTTATCACATACATTGCCAAAGCAAACATATATAGACATGTATCAAATCAACGATGACAGATGGATGATAATAATAATAAAAATAATACTGAGTGAGTAGTAACAATTTAACAGGACACTACAGTAAGACATGAATGAGGACAATGATGAAATACACAGATATAATTGGTCTGGTTGGTTGTTTCACTGGCTGTCCCTGCGGGTGTGACAGGAAGTTACATATTTTGCAGCTTATATGGTACAAAGGTGTTTTTCTCCAAATAGATATTGGATTTTTTTCCTTTTCTGTTTTAGTTTTAACATTTTTGTATTTAACATTTTAGCAAAGAAAATTTGCCTGTAAGTCTACATAGTTCTGTTAGTGTAGGAGAAAGTACAGCTCTGCCAGGACCTCTGAGGGTTAGAGTGAGCACAACCTGTCCTCTCTGGGTTGTCGGACCGGTCTGTAACGGATGGTTTCTATGGCCAGGCTGTCCTCTCTGGGTTGTCGGACCGGTCTGTAACGGACGGTTTCTATGGCCAGGCTGTCCTCTCTGGGTTGTCGGACCGGTCTGTAACGGACGGTTTCTATGGCCAGGCTGTCCTCTCTGGGTTGTCGGACCGGTCTGTAACGGACGGTTTCTATGGCCAGGCTGCCCTCTCTGGGTTGTCGGACCGGTCTGTAACGGACGGTTTCTATGGCCAGGCTGTCCTCTCTGGGTTGTCGGACCGGTCTGTAACGGACGGTTTCTATGGCCAGGCTGTCCTCTCTGGGTTGTCGGACCGGTCTGTAACGGACGGTTTCTATGGCCAGGCTGTCCTCTCTGGGTTGTCGGACCGGTCTGTAACGGACGGTTTCTATGGCCAGGCTGTGCTCAATGAGTCTGTACATTTGTCATTGTTTCTCTCAGTTTTCTATCAGTCACGGTGGTCAGATAGTCTGCCACCATGTACTGTCTGTTTAGAGACAAGTAGCATTAGATGTTTTTTGTGGTGTCTTTCCAATAGGTGATATTTTTGATTTGTGATGATTTGAGTGCTGTCCTGTGGCTTTGTTGGATTGGTAGGGGTTAGTGAACTAAGCCTCAGAACCAGATGATTGAGGGGACTCTTTTCTATGGTCACCTCTTGACATTGGAGGACTTAGTAATGGTAGGAGTAGGGGTCAGTAGTTAAAGATTATACAATTTGGTGGCTTTTTTTGGAAATTAATCAGAGGGGAATTGGCATGATTCTACTCTGCTTGTGTTGTTTGGAGTTTCTCTGTACTCCGAGGATGCTCTAACAGAATTCCACATGCAGGGTTCCAGTTGGGTGTTTGTCCCGTCTGTCAAATTCTTGCTTCGTAAGCGGACCCCACACTTCACTGCCGTATAGTGGACCCCACACTTCACTGCCGTATAGTGGACCCCACACTTCACTGCCGTATAGTGGACCCCACACTTCACTGCCATATAGTGGACCCCACACTTCACTGCCATATAGTGGACCCCACACTTCACTGCCATATAGTGGACCCCACACTTCACTGCCATATAGTGGACCCCACACTTCACTGCCATATAGTGGACCCCACACTTCACTGCCATGTAGTGGACCCCACACTTCACTGCCATGTAGTGGACCCCACACTTCACTGCCATATAGTGGACCCCACACTTCACTGCCATATAGTGGACCCCGCACTTCACTGCCATATAGTGGACCCCGCACTTCACTGCCATATAGTGGACCCCGCACTTCACTGCCATGTAGTGGACCCTGCACTTCACTGCCATATAGTGGACCCTGCACTTCACTGCCATGTAGTGGACCCCGCACTTCACTGCCATATAGTGGACCCCGCACTTCACTGCCATATAGTGGACCCCGCACTCCACTGCCGTGCAGTGGTATTGGTTCTGTTATTGATTAGAATTTTATGAGCCAGTTTCTAATTTGTGCATCTAATTTAATACATTGTTTAATGGCATAGAAAGCCCTGCTTGCTTTGTCTTTCAGTTCATTCATGGCTAGGTTGAAGTTCCCTGTGACGCTGCAGGTTGACGTTGCCCGTGGCGCTGCAGGTTGACGTTGCCCGTGGCGCTGCAGGTTGACGTTCCCTGTGACGCTGCAGGTTGACGTTGCCCGTTATGCGTACGTGTGTTCAGTAGAGCCCAGTAAAAAAGTATATCAGTTTCCCTGACATCCGGTCCTTTTTCTGGAATATCAGAATGTTTGTCTTGTTGAGATTGACTGTCAGGGGTCCAGGTCTGACAGAACTGTAGCAGATGATCTAATGGTTGCTGTGACCATCTCTTGTGTGAGACAGCAGCACCAGGTCATCTGACTACAGGAGGCATACGTGTCTTTAAGAGTGAGATCGGGCGCTGTTGATTGCTCAAGCGTTTTTTTTGCCATTTTATTTATCTAGATATTAAATAGACTTAAGCTGAATTTGTTCCGCTGTTTTACTCCTCACCCTTGGGAAAATAAATGTTGACTGCATTTGTTATTAGTGTACATTGATTTGATTACATTTTTTTCTTCCAACACCACTTTTAAATTAATTTCAGTCAAATTTAATCAAATGCTTTTTGGAAATCTACAAAGCATGAGCATTTTGTTTTGATTTACATGTTTTATCAATTAGGGGTGTGTAAGATCTAAATATGGTTTGATAATTTGGTATACAATTTGACTTTTGCTCAGGTTGTTGTGTTCACTCAGAACGTGCAGTGATCTGCTGTATATCTCCCCCAGGTTGCTGTTGACACAAATGCAACGATAATTGTTTGGGTCAAATTTGTCTTGTTTATTTTATTTTATTTTTCATGTAAAATTGGTATTATTAGTCCCTGGTTCCAGATGTCAGGGAAATGGCCTATTCCCAACACTGATAACCAGTTTAAGTATGGCAGTGATACATTTGGTGCGCGCCACAGTTTGGGAACTACTGGTGTAGAGGGCCACTTCCCCCGACAGGTGTTTGGTATCATTTTCACTATCTGTCAAGGAAAGATAATTGATAATTCACTCTCTCACTTTCTCTGTCTCCGTCTCGCTCTCGCTCTCTCTCTCTCTGTCTATATATATATATATATACACAGGTGTTTGGTATCATGTTCACTATCTGCCAGGGGAAGATCATAGATAACTACGGGACGCTGGCAGGAAACATCTTCCTCTGCGTCTTCCTCTTCATCGGATCGGTCCTCACAGGTAAAGACCTTTTTCTGATGATGATGATGATGGTGGTCAAAAGTAGTGCACTACATAGGGAATAGGGTGCAATAGGGCTCTGGTCTAAAGTAGTGCACTACATAGGGAATAGGGTGCCATAGGGCTCTGGTCTAAAGTAGTGCACTACATAGGGAATAGGTTGCCATAGGGCTCTGGTCTAAAGTAGTGCACTACATAGGGAATAGGTTGCCATAGGGCTCTGGTCTAAAGTAGTGCACTACATAGGGAATAGGTTGCCATAGGGCTCTGGTCTAAAGTAGTGCACTACATAGGGAATAAGGTGCCATTGGCTACTGTAATCCAAGTCCACATTCACCCACATGAGAGGAAAGTGAGCCTACTGATTGGGCCTGAAGGGTTAACGTCAGAGAGCTGCTGTGTTATTCCTTAAATACAGCCATACTGGCTACTGGAGAACATCATGGCTGAAGTCCAAGTTCACCAACATGACAATAGACTATCCCTAACCTCGTCCTCTGGAGCACAAGGGAGGTGCACATTTTGGTTTTTCTGACCCTTACACTACACAGCTGATGGTCAAATTATCAAAGAATGATTATTTAGTTGATATATTTGAATCCGATGTGTAGTGCTGGGGCAAAAAACCAAAACGTGTACCCAGTGGGGGCCCCAGGACCCAGTTTGAGAAACCCTGCACTAGATGATTATGTTAATGATGTGAAGGGTTAAAGGTCAGTCCAGAGGGTTACTGCGGTGGTAATATTTTGGGGAGAACAAACAATTGAAGTAATAAATCAATGAGCCCTAAACTCCTCTTAAAAAGTAAATACTGGTTATTGGAGACCAGGGCTAAAGTCCCAAGTTCATTTATGTTAATTATTTATTTATTGTATGACTAGAAGGGTTAAGGGTCAGCAACAGAGGGTTACTGCATGGGCAGTACATAAGGCAAACTATAGTTACATAAAGGTTAAATTAAACATGTAAATAATTGGTGATCATGAGTTGACTTGTCATTCTGAGCCATGGCATAGATAATGAACTTTGTCGTGTTGTAATATTAACAAAGTCATAAACCACTGTGTTATGAATTAGTCCTTCCAGCTTTTTTATTAAAGGATTTATATCGTAGTACGGTGTACCTTTTTGTATTGAGTGCCCTCTAGTGGAAGCTGTACCTTACTGTCTTTGCTACAGGGAATATTCCTTCATGCTATTTGACAAGCAACACAGTGAAACAAATTATGTATTCACCTGGTCCACGTATCAAACTCCCCTCCTCGAAGCCGGAGTGTCTGCGGGTTTTCACTACACAGATTGGTTAGGAACTTTCACCCTCACCTGGTTGTCTAGGTCTTAATTGATTAGTTAAGGACCCTCACCTGGTTGTCTAGGTCTTAATTGGTTAGTTAGGAACCCTCACCTGTTTATCTAGGTCTTAATTGATTAGTTAGGGACCCTCACCTGGTTGTCTAGGTCTTAATTGGACACCACTGACCTGAACCGTAAAAAACCTGATCATGGAATTGTATAGAGGGATCTGCTGAAAGGTCATGTGTTGCAGGCAGGCATCAAAATGGCTGGCACACACCTCTCTAGTCTTAAATAAACCCCAAACATGCATGTCCACTTTCTAAGAAATGTATTTCTTCTCTCCAGGCTTCATCAAGTCAGACCTGCAGAGACAGAAGGCCAACCAGTTAGCCAAGGCAGCTGTAAGTGTGGGGGGGGGGGGGGGGGGGCTGGCTGGCTGAGGGGTGGGGGTTAGGGCAGTGTGTTAAATCTGTTTCTGTGTAGCTATGTATGCATGTCTGGTGCAGTAATGCTCCTCAAGTCACCTCACAGTATTTTGCTGTTGCTCCTAGAATGACTTGTCTCATGCTGGATTGTCTGTGTGGTTTAATGTCGTCTGTGTGGTTTAATGTCGTCTGTGTGGTTTAATGTCGTCTGTGTCGTGTGTATGTCTGTTAATAACCCCTTACTATATAAATATATATCTCCCTCTCAGACAGGCACGTTTTTTCCAGTAAGTCAGAAGTCGTAAAATGTGACCACTTTGCTAGGTGTTGTGACCTCAATAGGACAACCTGATCAGGTCGCTCTCGGAAAACCTAGTAATTTATTGAAAGCAGTAACTCCCCTCATTTCAAAATAAATAATGAAGTTTTGTAAATGTTTGTTTTGGTAACACTTGACATCCCGCGTCAAAACGTTATGGCACGGTCATAACAGCTGACATAACTTGTCATAACCTGTCGTAATATGGTCATAACACTGTCATGACATATATTTAAACCTATTGTGACACAGTGCATTCGGAAAGTATTCAGACCCCTTGACTTTTTCCACATTTTGTCACGTTACAGCCTTATTCTAAAATGTATTAAATAGTAGTTTTTTTTCATCAATCTACACACAATACCCCATAATGACAAAGCAATAACAGGTTTGCAGAATTTTCTTTACAAAAATGGAAATATCATATTTACAGCAGCGATTACAGACTTGAGTCTTCTTGGGTATGGCACTACAAGCTTGGCACACCTGTATTTGGCGAGTTTCTCCCATTCTTCTCTGCAGATCCTCTCAAGATCTGCCAGGTTGGATGAGGAGCGTCGCTGCACAGCTATTTTCAGGTCTCCAGAGATGTTGATCGGGTTCAAGTCCGGGCCACTCAAGGACATTCAGAGACTTGTCCCGAAGCTGCTCCTGTGTTGTCTTGGCTGTGTGCTTAGGGTGAACCTTTGCCCCAGTCTGAGGTCCTGAGTGCTTTGGAGCAGGTTTTCATCAAGGATCTCTCTGTACTTTGCTCTGTTCATTTTTCAATCGATCCTGAGTAGTCTCCCAGTCCATGCATGATGCTGCCACCCATGTTTCACTGTAGGGATGGTGCCAGGTTTCCTCCAGATGTGACGCTTGGCATTCAGACCAAATCTTGGTTTCATCAGACCAGAGAATCTTATTTCTCATTGTCTAAGAGTCCTTTAAGTGCCGTTTGGCAAACTCCAAATGGGCTGTCATGTGACTTTTACTGAGGGGCTTCTGTCTGGCCACCCTACCATAAAGGCCTGATTGGTGGAGCGCTGCAGAGATGGTTGTCCTTCTGGAAGGTTCTCCCATCTTCACAGGAACTCTAGGGCTCTGTCAGTGACCATTGGGTTCTTGGTCACCTCCCTGACCAAAGCCCTTCTCTCCCGATTCCTCAGTTTGGCCGGGCGACCAGCTCTAGGAAGAGTCTTGGCGGTTCCAAACTTCTTCCATTTTAGAATGATAGAGGCCACTTTGTTCTTGGAACTTCAATGCTGCAGAAATATTTTGGTACCCTTCCCCAGATCTGTGCCTCGACACAATCCTGTCTCAGAGCTCCACGGACAATTCCTTCGACCTCATGGCTTGATTTTTGCTCTGACTTGCACTGTCAACTGTGGGACCTTATAAAGACAGGTGTGTTCCTTTCCAAATCATGTCCAATCAATTGAAATGACCACAAGTTGTAGAAACATCTCAAGGATGATCAATGGAAACAGGATGTACCTGAGCTCAATTTCAAGTCTCATAGCACAGATTCTCAATACTTATGTAAGTATTTCATTAATTGGTATTGTGTGTAGTTTGATGAGGGGAAAAAATGAATGTTATCAATTTTAGAATAAGGCTGTAACGTAACAAAATGTAGAATAAGAGAAGGGGTCGGAATACTTTCAGAATGCACAATTTTATTTTATGGCTGGTTATGACACTGACAAAAGTGTCAAAACCTACCACACAAGGCAAAACATTCCATTGCACCATAGTCTACTCGTCTCAACAGTATGTTTATGTTATATAGCATTTTCTGAAATTGACCATATTAAATTATCATTGTAATTGAGCACACATTGATGTCAGACATGCACCTACCCCAATGCTCTGTTGCTGATGACTGGGATGAATGCAGGACTAGGTTTCAGGAGCAGGACAAGACATCCTCTTTTTGACTGATGACTGACATAAGGACCTGTACGTGATTGGCCAATCTGGCTTATATGATTATGATGGTCATAATGCTTCTTGACAGTGTCATAAAGGTTATTTTCTACAATTTATTTAAAATATGAACAAAAACATGACTTAAGTATTCATTACAACAACAACGTATTTAAGAAACAAACTTTCAAACAAAAGGAAACTTCTTGGCAGGAAACAAATTATTTGATTAAATCAACAATGTCACTCTGTATTGTGTTTTGTGTGGAACCCCAGGAAGAGTAGCTGCTGCTTTTACAACAGCTAATGGGGACCCTAATAAAATACCGTATGTAAGAGAGCCATAAAATAACGCAATATATGTCAGAACGATTGTAAATATATGGGTCATGACAGTGTTATGTCAGCTGTTATGACATGATTATGATCGTGTCGTAACGTGTTATGACACTGAGGGTCAAGTAAAGTGTTGCCGTTTGTTTACAACGTCGTACATGGAGGATTTGTTATTGTTGTTTTATTGTTTTTATTGTTTTTCCTGAGAAGTAACATTTTTAGAGATGCAAGGTGTTCTTCCCGACAGCGATTATAACATGATAGTACTTCCAATTAACCCCTGATGTAAAATTTGAAGGTGAATAAAAATAAAAAAAACACTGTTCCAGGCGGACGGAGAGCTCTCTGGTCAGCAGCAGGACTACGGGGCCACGGCTCTAATCAACAAGCCAGACTGCCCTTCTGCTTCTCTTCAGGCTTGATCACTAACCCATATACCCTATAACCCCTACACTCTTAGCTCGAACCTCAGACGGGCCAAGGTAGGGGCACAGCCAACCAATAATCACCACACGCTTCCCTGTCATTATTCTCTTCGGAGTGAATCCTAACTTCAGCTTTAGTCTCCCCATTCGACATCGGTGCCAAGTCTTAAGTTAGGATTCACTCTCCTGTACACCTTTTGCTTTTGACCAAGAATTTCCTGGAAGCTTTGTAGTGCAAAAAAAAAGATGATCTAAGTTCTAGGAAGTTTTTTGGGAAATTAAAAAACGTAACCCTCCACCCCTCATCTGAATCCTGCTGTTGTTCTATTTTCACTTCCCTCAACTCTCCACGCTCCAGATTACATGATTAGACACAGGTTATTTTCACTTCCCTCAACTCTCCACGCTCCAGATTACATGATTAGACACAGGCTATTTTCACTTCCCTCAACTCTCCACGCTCCAGATTACATGATTAGACACAGGTTATTTTCACTTCCCTCAACTCTCCACGCTCCAGATTACATGATTAGACACAGGTTATTTTCACTTCCCTCAACTCTCCACGCTCCAGATTACATGATTAGACACAGGTTATTTTCACTTCCCTCAACTCTCCACGCTCCAGATTACATGATTAGACACAGGTTATTTTCACTTCCCTCAACTCTCCACGCTCCAGATTACATGATTAGACACAGGTTATTTTCACTTCCCTCAACTCTCCACGCTCCAGATTACATGATTAGACACAGGTTATTTTCACTTCCCTCAACTCTCCACGCTCCAGATTACATGATTAGACACAGGTTATTTTCACTTCCCTCAACTCTCCACGCTCCAGATTACATGATTAGACACAGGTTATTTTCACTTCCCTCAACTCTCCACGCTCCAGATTACATGATTAGACACAGGGTATTTTCACTTCCCTCAACTCTCCACGCTCCAGATTACATGATTAGACACAGGGTATTTTCACTTCCCTCAACTCTCCACGCTCCAGATTACATGATTAGACACAGGTTATTTTCACTTCCCTCAACTCTCCACGCTCCAGATTACATGATTAGACACAGGTTATTTTCACTTCCCTCAACTCTCCACGCTCCAGATTACATGATTAGACACAGGTTATTTTCACTTCCCTCAACTCTCCACGCTCCAGATTACATGATTAGACACAGGTTATTTTCACTTCCCTCAACTCTCCACGCTCCAGATTACATGATTAGACACAGGTTATTTTCACTTCCCTCAACTCTCCACGCTCCAGATTACATGATTAGACACAGGTTATTTTCACTTCCCTCAACTCTCCACGCTCCAGATTACATGATTAGACACAGGTTATTTTCACTTCCCTCAACTCTCCACGCTCCAGATTACATGATTAGACACAGGTTATTTTCACTTCCCTCAACTCTCCACGCTCCAGATTACATGATTAGACACAGGTTATTTTCACTTCCCTCAACTCTCCACGCTCCAGATTACATGATTAGACACAGGTTATTTTCACTTCCCTCAACTCTCCACGCTCCAGATTACATGATTAGACACAGGTTATTTTCACTTCCCTCAACTCTCCACGCTCCAGATTACATGATTAGACACAGGTTATTTTCACTTCCCTCAACTCTCCACGCTCCAGATTACATGATTAGACACAGGGTATTTTCACTTCCCTCAACTCTCCACGCTCCAGATTACATGATTAGACACAGGTTATTTTCACTTCCCTCAACTCTCCACGCTCCAGATTACATGATTAGACACAGGTTATTTTCACTTCCCTCAACTCTCCACGCTCCAGATTACATGATTAGACACAGGTTATTTTCACTTCCCTCAACTCTCCACGCTCCAGATTACATGATTAGACACAGGTTATTTTCACTTCCCTCAACTCTCCACGCTCCAGATTACATGATTAGACACAGGTTATTTTCACTTCCCTCAACTCTCCACGCTCCAGATTACATGATTAGACACAGGTTATTTTCACTTCCCTCAACTCTCCACGCTCCAGATTACATGATTAGACACAGGTTATTTTCACTTCCCTCAACTCTCCACGCTCCAGATTACATGATTAGACACAGGTTATTTTCACTTCCCTCAACTCTCCACGCTCCAGATTACATGATTAGACACAGGTTATTTTCACTTCCCTCAACTCTCCACGCTCCAGATTACATGATTAGACACAGGTTATTTTCACTTCCCTCAACTCTCCACGCTCCAGATTACATGATTAGACACAGGTAATTTTCACCTACAGTATGTTGAATAAGATGTATGTGATAATCTTTTAACCCTTTAACCTTTTTGATGTGTAGTTCCTAGTACCTGTATGTGTATATTTATGTAGCGTGTTATTTATCTGTTGTGTTGCTATGGATACTCAAACAGTTGGTCTGCTTGTATTTCAGACTAATACTGTTTTTGCATCAGGATAAAAAAAAAAAAAAAAAAATCTGGTAACTTCTCCAAATTCCCAGATTTCCTGAAATCCCGGTTGTAAGATGCCTCGGAATCAGAAGGGAATAAAGCAGAGAATCCTCCAGCTGAGATTGTTGGAAAACCTTGGGATTCTGGGAAAGTTATTAGAATTTTGCAACCCTAATCAGAATAGTCTTTTTAGTTGGATTGTTTTTGATTGACAGGTCCCGGCAGACCCAGAGGATGGGAACATCTCTGCCCCTGCAGTCCTCGACGAAACCAGGTTTTAGAGACGGACGATCTGCTGGACACTCTCACACACACACACACACACACACACACAATAAATCACTCGTTTATGACCACTTCCCTTTAACACTGTCCAATAAGGCTGCATTAACACTGGCAGCCCAATTCGGATCTTTTCTTTCACTAATTGGTCTTTTGACCAATCAGATCAGCTCTGAAAAAGATCTGACGTGATTGGTCAAAATACCAATTACTGGAAAAAAGATCAGATTTGGGCTGCCTGTGGAAACGCTGCCTAAGAGTCTTCCACTATTTATGCCTAATTGTGCAAATACCATTTCTTTATTATTTATAGAGAAATGTGTGTATGTGTTATGGTCGCACGCACACAGTGCCTTGGCTTAAAATATTCAGACCCCTTTGTCCACATTTTATTGCGTTACAGCCTGCGTTTAAAATTGATTACATTTAGAATTTTGGTCATAATGTCAAAGTTGAAATACAGTACCAGTCAAAAGTTTGGACATTCAAAGGTTTTTCTTTTATTTTTACGATTTTCTACATTGTAGAATAATAGTGAAGACATCAAAACTAAGAAATAACACATATGGAATCATGTAGTAACCAAAAAAGTGTTAACCTCTCTGGGATATGTGGGACGCTAGCGTCCCAATTGGCCAACATCCAGTGAAAATGCAGAGCGCCAAATTCAAATAAATTACTATAAAAATTAAACTTTGATGAAATCACACATTCAATATACAAAATTAAAGCTACACTTGTTGTGAATCCAGCCAACATGTCAGATTTCAAAAATGCTTTACGGCGAAAGCAAACATAGCTATTATCTGAGGATAGCACCCCAGCTAACAATCACAGACCATCATATTTCAACCCTCCAGGCGCGACACAAAACGCAGAAATAAAGATATAATTCACGCCTTACCTTTGACGAGCTTCTTCTGTTGGCACTCCAATATGACCCATAAACATCACAAATGGTCCTTTTGTTTGATTAATTCCGTCGATATATATCCAAAATGTCAATTTATTTGGCGTGTTTGATCCAGAAAAACACCGGTTCCAACTTGCGCGACGTGACTAAAAAATATCTCAAAAGTTACCTGTAAGCTTTGTCCTTACATCTCAAACTACTTATGTAATACAACTTTAGGTATTTTTTAACGTAAATAATCAATAAAATTGAAGACTGGATGATCTGTGTTCAATACCTGAGGAAAACAACGTGTAACGAGCCTCTGTGTAAAAGAGAAAGAGAACTTCCCTCGAGCCTCATTCTGAACAGTGTTACTTCTTCATTTCTCAAAGGAAAAACCTCAACCAATTTCTAAAGACTGTTGACATCTAGTGGAAGCGATAGGAACTGCAAGAAGGTCCCTTAGAAATCTGGATTCCCAATGAAAACACATTGAAAAGAGAGTGACCTCAAAAAAACAAAAACAAATCTGAATGGTTTGTCCTCAAGTTTCGCCTGCCAAATAAGTTCTGTTATAGTCACAGACATGATTCAAACAGTTTAAGAAACTTCAGAGTTTTCTATCCAAATCTACTAATAATATGCATGTCTTAGTTTCTGGGCATGAGTAGCAGGCAGTTTAATTTCTTTTCATCCAAAAATCTGAATGCTGCCCGCTATCCTAGAGAAGCTAAACAAATCAAAATATATTTGATATTCAAAGCAGCCAGCCTTTGCCTTGATGACCGCTTTGCACACTCTTGGCATTCTCTCAACCAGCTTCATGAGGAATGTTTTTCCAACAGTCTTGAAGGAGTTCCCACATATGCTGAGCACTTGTTTACAGCAATTCCTTCACTCTGCAGTCTGACTCATCCAAACCATCTCAATTGGGTTGAGGTCGGGTGATTGTGGAGGCCAAGTCATCTGATGCAGCACTCCATCACTCTCAAATAGCTCTTACACAGGCTGGAGGTGTGTTTTGGATCACTGTCTTGTTGTTAAGCAAATGATAGTCCCACTAAGTGCAAAGCAGATGGAATGATGTATCGCTGCAGAATGCTGTGGCAGCCATGCTGGTTCAGTGTGCCTTTTAATTTTAAATATATCACTGACAGTGTCACCAGCAAAGCACCACCTCACCATCTCCTCCATGATTCACGGTGGGGACCACACATGCGGAGATCCTCCATTCACCTACTCTGCATCTCACGAAGACACGGCGGTTGGAACCAAAAGTCAGACCAAAGGACAGATTTCCACCGGTCTAATGTCCATTGCTCGTGTTTCTTGGCCCAAGCAAGTCTCCTCTTATCGGTGTCCTTTAGTTGTGGTTTCTTTGCATGAATCAGGCCTTCATGGTCGAATTGCTGCAGTCTCCTCTGAACAGTTGATGTTGAGATGTCTGTTAAACTCTGAAGCATTTATTTGGGCTGCAATTTCTGGTAACTCTAATGAACTTATCCTTTGCAGCAGAGGTAACTCTGGGTCTTCCTTTCCTGTGGCGGTCCTCATGAGAGCCAGTTTCATCATAGTGCTTGATGGTTTTTGTGACTGCACTTGAAGAAACTGTCAACATTATAAAATAATTATTGATTGACTTATCTTCAAAGGAATGGACTGTCGTTTCTCGTTACTTATTTGAGCTGTTCTTGGCATAATATGGACTTGGTCTTTTACCAAATAGGCCTATCTTCTGTATACCCCCCTTCCTTGTCATAATACAACTGATTGGCTCAAACGCATTAAGAAGGAAAGAAATTCCACATTAACTTTTAACAATTCACACCTGTTAATTGAAATGCATTCCAGGTGACTACCTCATGAATCTGGTTGAGAGAATGCCAAGCGTGTGCAAAGCTGTCAAGGCAAAGGGTGGCTACTTTGAAGAATCTCAAATATAAAATATTTTGATTTGTTTAACACTTTCTTTTGGTTACTATATGATTCCATATGTGTTATTTCTTAGTTTTGTTGTCTTCACTATTATTATACAATGTAGAAAATAGTAAAAATAAAGAAAAACCCTTAAATGAGTAGGTGTTTCCAAACTTCTGACTGGTACTGTGTGTGTGTGTACATACCGTATGTGTTTTTTAGCGACATAAAGAATATATTTTTTCTCTCAAGGTTTCAGTTGCATCGAAGTATTACTAAAACGATCCCAAAGACATGGAACACTTTTCTAAATGTATCCATTGAGCTTTTAGTTTTTGCTAATCTTTGTCTTTAAAAAAAGAAGCTCATATCCCCTTGGAGAAATGTTTTTACAAATGCTGATTGCTTGTAAAAAATATAAATTGACATATTGATGACATAGAAAAATAATTATATATTTTTTAAGGTGCATTATTGTTAACTTAATGAATGGTAGTATTGAGGTTGAGTATTTTTTAAACATTTTTTTAATCTGTTACTTTTATAGTAACACAAATAACTGATTGTATAGTTGTGTATAATAGTTAATGTTGTTCAGTGAACATGTTGTGTTTATTTACCTGTTGAATAGATGTGTCTGACATTTTGTTGTCATAAAGATTGGTGTCCTAAAGTATTTGAGAGCCTGTTGAATCTGTAAGATACATCTTTATCATCACACCCTGCTAGCATCACATGACCAGACTGGCCTTTTACACACCGCATGTACCTCATAAACACTAGGTGGAGACATTGTAATTCTGTTTTTATTTTTTTATTTCACCTTTATTTATATTATTATTATCATATTTATTTATTTATATTTATATGCCTTTATTTACACCTTTATATTTGAACTGATAGTAAAAAAAATGATCCAGGGACTGATGATGGTGAAACCACATCACTAAGATAAGTTAGGTAAGGCAAGGAGGGTTGCTAGACATCTACCTCCGCAGTGCCGTGACGGTAGACATGCAGTAGGTTTGGATTAAGGTGTTGCTAATAGCACATCTGATTTGTCTTTCTGTGCAGTGGTGTATTATGGTCGAGTCCAGCTGCCTCAGGACTGATTCACACAAACCCCCTCCCTCCCTGATCCAGGCCCATCCCACACCCCTCCCTCCCTGATCCAGCCCCATCCCACACCCCTCCCTCCCTGATCCAGCCCCATCCCACACCCCCCTCCCTCCCTGATCCAGGCCCATCCCACACCCCCCTCCCTCCCTGATCCAGGCCCATCCCACACACCCCTCCCTCCCTGATCCAGCCCCATCCCACACACCCCTCCCTCCCTGATCCAGACCCATCCCACACCCCCCTCCCTCCCTGATCCAGACCCATCCCACACCCCCCTCCCTCCCTGATCCAGCCCCATCCCACACACCCCTCCCTCCCCGAGCCAGCCTCATCCCACACCCCTTCCTCCCTGATCTAGCCCCATCCTACACCCCCCTCCCTCCCTGATACAGGCCCATCCCACAGCCCCATCCCTCCCTGATCCAGCCCCATCCCACACCCCCCTCCCTCCCTGATCAAGCCCCTCCCTCCCTGATCCAGCCCCATCCCACACACCCCTCCCTCCCTGATCCAGACCTAGCCCCTCCCTCCCTGATCTAGCCCCTCCCTCCCTGATCCAGACCCATCCCACACCCCCCTCCCTCCCTGATCCAGACCCATCTCCAGTCATAACATTGACTGGTCAGGGGCCTGTTATGTCTATTGGAGACAGTAAAAGCACAGGGTGTGTGTGTGATTTTTCCCATCAACAGCGCTGTTAGATGCAGGTGCCTTGTATTTGAGAACAAATCCATGTCAGGTGGTTATATCAAAGCCTGGTAGCAATGAGGCAGTTATCTCCAGGGTAAGGGGGAGACCGTGAGAGGATATACCCAGGGAGAGGAGCTCTGTGGTAGGGTAGAGGAGCTGGGCTTGACCAGCATATCATGGAGCCCGGAAGGAGCTTTGTTTGTGTTGCCTGTTCAAACAGCGGCAGGGCAGGGATTGATGGTGCTGGCTGAGAGCTGTACTGTACACGCCTGGCCTGGTGCTGGGCTGGACATAAACAGGACAGAGACGGGGAACGAGGGGGGGGTATGACAGATGAGAGGGAGAGACGGATAAGGAATTAGAGAAAATGTAGGAGAAAAGAGTGAACCCGAAAGGAGGAATGAATGAAATAAATTAAGACATTTTAACTCTCAAATGATTGGTCATGTCGGCCTTCACACTGAGCGTTGTGTACTTGGAGTCTGAGAAGTGACAGTGAGTGGTGGTCTGGCTCTGTGCCAGAGGGATGTGGTTGGTAACAGTAAGTCCCTGCTCCTGGTTGCCTCCCTAATGGCACCCTATTCCCTATATAGTGCACTACTTTTGACCAGTGCCCTATTCCCTATATAGTGCACTACTTTTGACCAGAGCCCTATTCCCTAGACGGTGCACTACTTTTGACCAGAGCCCTATTCCCTAGACGGTGCACTACTTTTGACCAGAGCCCTATTCCCTAGACGGTGCACTACTTTTGACCAGAGCCCTATTCCCTAGACGGTGCACTACTTTTGACCAGAGCCCTATTCCCTAGACGGTGCACTACTTTTGACCAGAGCCCTATTCCCTAGATGGTGCACTACTTTTGACCAGAGCCCTATTCCCTAGATGCTCCACTACTTTTGACCAGAGCCCTATTCCCTAGATGGTGCACTACTTTTGACCAGAGCCCTATTCCCTAGATGGTCCACTACTTTTGACCAGCGCCCCATGTGACACAACTTGTCACACATTCACCCAGTTCCCAGAAGAGAGAACGAAAATCCCACTGGGATTTGTTTTTTGTTGAGTTTCCAAAGTTTCATTCTGTGTGTGAACAGCTGTAAGTTAATATATAGCATATACCTGGCAGAGGAGGCTGGTGCGAGGAGCTATAGGAGGATGGGTTCATTTATTCCGTTCCAGTCATTACAATTGAACACTTTTTTAAACCAATGGAAACCATTTGTTCATTCTATTGATTCCATTCCAGCCATTAAAATTAACCCATCCTCCTATAGCTCCTCCAACCAGCCTCCTCTGATACCAGGAGTATTCAAATCTTACCTACTGCTGATTTTCTGTTCTACCTAATAATTAATTGCACCAACATGGTGTCCCAGGTCAAAAATCCATCCCTGACTAGACAGGAAGAATGTAAAAAAAAAAAAAGCTGTGGAACTGGCTTTAAGGTCCAGATTTTAATTTGATGGTAATATACCATAGTAGCATATCCTACCTACCACTCTGTTCTGTTGGACCTAGCAGAGTCAGTGCCATCTTGAAGGAAATCCTCCCTCCCCTTTCACTTGTCGTTAGCTTTCATAATCGCCTTCTATCTATAGCAGTCCTGGGCAACTCCAGTCCTCAGGGGCCTGATTGGTGTCACAAACTTCCCCCATCATCCATAGAAACACACCTGATTTAAACTAACTGCGTTTTAAATCAAACTAAACTAAACTGAAGATCAATGTTAGTTGATTATTGGAGTCAGGTGTGTTAGCTGGAATTGGGGGTAAAAGTGTGACACCAATCAGGCCACCAGAGGACAGGAGTTGCCCAGGCCTGATCTATAGGGAAGTTCATGTGGTCTGCTTTCCAGTGTGACAAGTTTGTTGCTAAGCTACACTGTGCCTCGAGTGGCACCCTATAGTAGTGCTACCTATAATGCACTACTTCAGACCAGGATCCATAGGGCTCTGGTCTCAACTAGAGCATTATATAGGGGAAACCATTTAGGACTCATGTGGTGCGTTTTCCAGCATGACAGCGCGAAGTCACTCAACTACATGGTGTCTGTGTCCTAGCAGCCTGTGAGTGTAGTACCAACAGCTCTTCGCCGTAAAGAAGGAAAATCTCTCAACACATGAAACAGCTCAGCAACTTTTAAAGGCACAATCTGGGATATTTTGACATTTTTAATTTGAGAGTGGTTACATTTCTCAAGCCCTGGCCTCCACCACTTAAGTTGAGACACCGGGCTGGTGAAATGTAACTACTCTCAAATAAAATATCCCAGATTGGGTCTTTCTAAAGCCATCCAGTCGTCTCGTGTGTTGAGATTGAGAGCCGTTGGTTTGGAACACAAACTCCAGAATGTGTCTCTCCTGTAAATTGTGGCCGGGTTGATTAGCTACTGCAGTTAGGGCCTAATTTGTTCCAGCGTTGTGGCAAGGTTTACCACGTGTTGTTTTCTGGGGTTTTCTTTTATGGTGAGAAAAAAGAAAAAAAACAGCCTCCCTTTTTTTAAAAGGGGGGAAAAACCACTTCATGTTCTGAGGCTAAGCTACTGTTTTGGCTTTTACTTGGGCGTTAACTCCCACCCCATCTAGAGATTGGTCTGTCGATCGGTCTCTCCATTAAGCGATTTGTGGAGCCTGTATCCTGTACATGGTTATGGAAACAGACTGTGATGCTGTTACACACACACACACACACACACACATCTAGAGATTGGTCGATTTAGTTCAGTATGCACTCTTTACAGGTGTGATGGAAACAGGGGTTATAGGATTAGGTTATGTAAGATGTGTTCTATTGTCCCCTGTGACCTCCACCTAACCATACTGAACATATAGATCACCCCATACTGAACATAGATATCACCCCATACTGAACATGGATATCACCCCATACTGAACATATAGATCACCCCATACTGAACATAGATATCACCCCATACTGAACATGGATATCACCCCATACTGAACATATAGATCACCCCATACTGAACATGGATATCACCCCATACTGAACATAGATATCACCCCATACTGAACATGGATATCACCCCATACTGAACATGGATATCACCCCATACTGAACATGGATATCACCCCATACTGAACATGGATATCACCCCATACTGAACATAGATATCACCCCATACTGAACATGGATATCACCCCATACTGAACATATAGATCACCCCATACTGAACATAGATATCACCCCATACTGAACATGGATATCACCCCATACTGAACATATAGATCACCCCATACTGAACATGGATATCACCCCATACTGAACATATAGATCACCCCATACTGAACATAGATATCACCCCATACTGAACATAGATATCACCCCATACTGAACATGGATATCACCCCATACTGAACATGGATATCACCCCATACTGAACATAGATATCACCCCATACTGAACATAGATATCACCCCATACTGAACATATAGATCACCCCATACTGAACATGGATATCACCCCATACTGAACATGGATATCACCCCATACTGAACATAGATATCACCCCATACTGAACATGGATATCACCCCATACTGAACATATAGATCACCCCATACTGAACATGGATATCACCCCATACTGAACATGGATATCACCCCATACTGAACATATAGATCACCCCATACTGAACATAGATATCACCCCATACTGAACATGGATATCACCCCATACTGAACATGGATATCACCCCATACTGAACATAGATATCACCCCATACTGAACATAGATATCACCCCATACTGAACATAGATATCACCCCATACTGAACATAGATATCACCCCATACTGAACATGGATATCACCCCATACTGAACATAGATATCACCCCATACTGAACATGGATATCACCCCATACTGAACATATAGATCACCCCACACTGAACATAGATATCACCCCATACTGAACATAGATATCACCCCATACTGAACATATAGATCACCCCATACTGAACATAGATATCACCCCATACTGAACATGGATATCACCCCATACTGAACATAGATATCACCCCATACTGAACATGGATATCACCCCATACTGAACATAGATATCACCCCATACTGAACATAGATATCACCCCATACTGAACATGGATATCACCCCATACTGAACAAGGATATCACCCCATACTGAACATAGATATCACCCCATACTGAACATGGATATCACCCCATACTGAACATAGATATCACCCCATACTGAACATGGATATCACCCCATACTGAACATAGATATCACCCCATACTGAACATGGATATCACCCCATACTGAACATATAGATCACCCCATACTGAACATATAGATCACCCCATACTGAACATAGATATCACCCCATACTGAACATGGATATCACCCCATACTGAACATATAGATCACCCCATACTGAACATGGATATCACCCCATACTGAACATATAGATCACCCCATACTGAACATGGATATCACCCCATACTGAACATATAGATCACCCCATACTGAACATAGATATCACCCCATACTGAACATGGATATCACCCCATACTGAACATATATATCACCCCATACTGAACATAGATATCACCCCATACTGAACATGGATATCACCCCATACTGAACATATATATCACCCCATACTGAACATGGATATCACCCCATACTGAACATATAGATCACCCCATACTGAACATATAGATCACCCCATACTGAACATATATATCACCCCATACTGAACATAGATATCACCCCATACTGAACATGGATATCACCCCATACTGAACATGGATATCACCCCATACTGAACATATAGATCACCCCACACTGAACATGGATATCACCCCATACTGAACATATAGATCACCCCATACTGAACATATAGATCACCCCATACTGAACATAGATATCACCCCATACTGAACAAGGATATCACCCCACACTGAACATGGATATCACCCCATACTGAACATATAGATCACCCCATACTGAACATATAGATCACCCCATACTGAACATAGATATCACCCCATACTGAACATAGATATCACCCCATACTGAACATAGATATCACCCCATACTGAACATAGATATCACCCCATACTGAACATAGATATCACCCCATACTGAACATATAGATCACCCCATACTGAACATGGATATCACCCCATACTGAACATATAGATCACCCCATACTGAACATAGATATCACCCCATACTGAACATGGATATCACCCCATACTGAACATGGATATCACCCCATACTGAACATGGATATCACCCCATACTGAACATAGATATCACCCCATACTGAACATGGATATCACCCCATACTGAACATATAGATCACCCCATACTGAACATAGATATCACCCCATACTGAACATAGATATCACCCCATACTGAACATAGATATCACCCCATACTGAACATAGATATCACCCCATACTGAACATAGATATCACCCCATACTGAACATAGATATCACCCCATACTGAACATAGATATCACCCCATACTGAACATAGATATCACCCCATACTGAACATAGATATCACCCCATACTGAACATGGATATCACCCCATACTGAACAAGGATATCACCCCACACTGAACATGGATATCACCCCATACTGAACATATAGATCACCCCATACTGAACATGGATATCACCCCACACTGAACATGGATATCACCCCATACTGAACATGGATATCACCCCATACTAAACATGGATATCACCCCATACTGAACACAGATATCACCCCATACTGAACAGGGACACAGATATCACCCCATACTGAACAGGGACACAGATATCACCCCATACTGAACAGGGACAGGGATGTCACCACAAACTTGACTGGTGCAACATGCCTTGCTAACTATGATGAAGACAGACATTGATTGTGCAAGTAATTCTATAGCTAGCTAGTATTCTTCAAAACATTCACTATCAGATTTTCACACAGCCAGTATTCCCCAGCGTTAGCTAGTTAAAAAAAACCTGACACAGCTAAAAAATTACTAAACTGTAAATGTAAAGCTAACTAGTTACTAGTCAGGAGAAAGCTTCTAGTTGCTTGCGTTTTTTCTTGCATATCAAAGTTTATTCACATTCATAAACATTTTAATGAAACGGATTTTGTTGTTGCCAACAACAATGACTTAACCTGGTGTGGTGAGTAATGATGGTGGTGCTACACACAACTTTTTGTCTTACTGCCACACTGCTTGAAACAACCCAGGGGGAGAACGAAGCGGTCGTCAGTGGGGGCAGGGAAGTGACTCTCGTTCCAGCAGCAGAGGCTTTTTCAAAATAAAAGTCCCTCAACTAATCCGGTGAGATTTCAAAATAAGTTGTCCCCCCCCCCCCCCAGCTCATACCCCCCTTGTCGAGAACACACTGTGGAACTTTGAAGGAGATTTGAGCTTCTTCAAAATACACACTTTACAGGGGCAAGAAAAAGGTGTTTTTTTGAAAGAAGTTGAAGCAGAAAAAGCCTTTGATTTAACAACCCTCTTTTCTTGTGAAAGCGAGCGCCTGGCCTATGAGACTTGTCCCAAATGACACCCTATTCCCTTCGTAGTGCATATCTAGGGAACAGGGTTAAATTTTGGACACAGCCTATACCTTCAGAGTTGGTTTGTCCAGGTTTCTCAGGTTTCAAAGCTGGCCGTGCGATCAGAGCCTCAGAGCTGAGAGAGAGTGGGGTGCGAGCGAGAGAAGGTCTGTGGGACTTGGCAGCGAGCGGTGCAGCGGTCCTGAAGCTCCAGACTGAAGACCCTTTGAGGCACTAGAGGAACGTGCTTCGTAGTTTTAAATAAACACACACACAGCCAAATGTACAGCCTGCCGCATGAATACACATGTCATCCTTCAGCCTGCTAGCTGCTACTTTTACAGGAATACACATTTCATCCTTCAGCCTGCTAGCTGCTACTTTTACATGAATACACGTGTCATCCTTCAGCCTGCTATCTGCTACTTTTACAGGAATACACATTTCATCCTTCAGCCTGCTAGCTGCTACTTTTACATGAATAAACATTTAATCCTTCAGCCTGCTAGCTGCAACTTTTACAGGAATACACATTTCATCCTTCAGCCTGCTAGCTGCAACTTTTCTGTGATCGAGTTTGATTTGATCACGCGGCCCGCCGTGCCCCATGATGCAACAGGAAGGAAAATGATGGCCTTAAACCTGTGTATTGTACCTATATCTAGCCTGCATCTAGCTGACCTAGGGTGTAATCATTAATCCAAAACAGTTGCTAATGAGAGTTTCTATTGGACAAATGTAGGTAGGTTTATCCTCGTTTTTGTTCCGTTTGCTTCCGTTTTAAGAAACATTTTAACAGAATCGGCAGAATGAATATACCTGATCACCCCCCAAACACTGTTGCCTTCCATGGCAGCCACATAGAAACAGCATGATCTTTGCTCGTTGTATAATTCCTTCCCGCATCTTAAGCGCTATTCTGTGACCAGGTGGAAAAACCTTTCCTCGCCAAACCTGCATTCCATAACCGCTAACCGCTAACCGCTAACCGCTACACACGGCCTACTTCTTCGTCACGATATTAGCTAATGTCACAGTCAACATAGCTACTAGGACTAACGTGTTGCTAAACCAGCTACAATCATGCAGTACAGTGTACAGAAAGCAATTTAGCAGTAACATATGCAGGCCCTGGTTTCAATACATTTATAAAAACCAAAAGCTTATTTTTACTTGGAAAGAGTTCCAGTGTTGGATAGCTATAGTCAGCTAGCTAACATAGCATCCCTTTCTGTTTGAGCCGGGTGTTTGATTAGGCTAAACTAGCTGCAATATTCAACTTTTTGGGCGAACCAACCAAATTCACATAGAAATTGTGTGTTATAGATTTGTCATTGTCCTTGAAAGCAAGTTTAAAAAGTGGTAGATTTTTTCTATTTATGCTATTTCTATTCTTATGTTTCGTTTTGCGTGTTTTACTTATCGGTTTTTGTACACCAGCTTCAAACATGATGTTGATGTTGACCAGGCTTACTCTGTCCATGGTGACCCTCCCTGTCTTTTAAAGTAGTCTGACCCCTCCATAGGTGTATCTTAAAGAAGTTACGGACAGTTGTGTGGTGTGTGTTGAGAGGGGTGGCTGGCTGTGAGGGGTGGCTGGCTGTGTGTGCTGTGAGGGGGAGAGGGGTGGCTGGCTGTGTGTGTTGTGAGGGGGAAAGGGGTGGCTGGCTGTGTGTGCTGTGAGGGGGAGAGGGGTGGCTGGCTGTGTGTGTTGTGGGGGGGGGGGGGGGGCTGGCTGTGTGTGTTGTGAGGGGGAGAGGGGTGGCTGGCTGTGTGTGCTGTGAGGGGGAGAGGGGTGGCTGGCTGTGTGTGTTATGAGGGGGAAAGGGGTGGCTGGCTGTGTGTGCTGTGAGGGGGAGAGGGGTGGCTGGCTGTGTGTGTTGTGGGGGGGTGGCTGGCTGTGTGTGTTGTGGGGGGGGGTGGCTGGCTGTGTGTGTTGTGAGGGGGAGAGGGGTGGCTGGCTGTGAGGGGTGGCTGGCTGTGTGCTGTGAGGGGGGAAGGGGTGGCTGGCTGTGTGTGCTGTGAGGGGGAGAGGGGTGGCTGGCTGTGTGTGTTGAGAGGGGTGGCTGGCTGTGTGTGTTGTGAGGGGGAGAGGGGTGGCTGGCTGTGTGTGTTGAGAGGGGTGGCTGGCTGTGTGTGTTGTGAGGGGGAGAGGGGTGGTTGGCTGTGTGTGTTGTGAGGGGGAGAGGGGTGGCTGGCTGTGTGTGTTGTGAGGGGGAGAGGGGTGGCTGGCTGTGTGTGTTGTGGGGGGGGTCAGGTACGACTGGGGGGTATTTAGCGGGGTGTGATGTAAGCTCCAATGATGAGGAGGTCCTGTTAAACCAGCAGGGTGACGAGGAGGTCCTGTTAAACCAGCAGGGTGACGAGGAGGTCCTGTTAAACCAGCAAGAGGATGAGGAGGTCCTGTTAAACCAGCAGGGTGACGAGGAGGTCCTGTTAAACCAGCAGGGTGACGAGGAGGTCCTGTTAAACCAGCAGGGTGACGAGGAAGTCCTGTTAAACCAGCAAGGGGATGAGGAGGTCCTGTTAAACCAGCAAGAGGATGAGGAGGTCCTGTTAAACCAGCAGGGTGACGAGGAGGTCCTGTTAAACCAGCAGGGTGACGAGGAGGTCCTGTTAAACCAGCAAGGGGATGAGGAAGTCCTGTTAAACCAGCAAGGGGATGAGGAAGTCCTGTTAAACCAGGAGGGTGATGAGGAGGTCCTGTTAAACCAGCAAGGGGATGAGGAGGTCCTGTTAAACCAGCAAGAGGATGAGGAAGTCCTGTTTAACCAGCAAGGGAATGAGGAGGTCCTGTTAAACCAGCAGGGGGATGAGGAGGTCCTGTTAAACCAGCAAGAGGATGAGGAAGTCCTGTTAAACCAGCAAGGGGATGAGGAGGTCCTGTTAAACCAGCAAGAGGATGAGGAAGTCCTGTTTAACCAGCAAGGGAATGAGGAGGTCCTGTTAAACCAGCAGGGGGATGAGGAGGTCCTGTTAAACCAGCAAGAGGATGAGGAAGTCTTGTTAAACCAGCAGGGGGATGAGGAGGTCCTGTTAAACCAGCAAGGGGATGAGGAAGTCCTGTTAAACCAGCAGGGGGATGAGGAAGTCCTGTTAAACCAGCAGGGGGATGAGGAGGTCCTGTTAAACCAGTAGGGGGATGAGGAGGTCCTGTTAAACCAGCAGGGTGACGAGGAGGTCCTGTTAAACCAGCAAGAGGATGAGGAAGTCCTGTTAAACCAGCAAGAGGATGAGGAAGTCCTGTTTAACCAGCAAGGGAATGAGGAGGTCCTGTTAAACCAGCAAGGGGATGAGGAGGTCCTGTTAAACCAGCAAGAGGATGAGGAAGTCCTGTTAAACCAGCAAGGGGATGAGGAAGTCCTGTTAAACCAGCAGGGGGATGAGGAGGTCCTGTTAAACCAGTAGGGGGATGAGGAGGTCCTGTTAAACCAGCAGGGGGATGAGGAGGTCCTGTTTAACCAGCAGGGTGACGAGGAGGTCCTGTTAAACCAGCAGGGGGATGAGGAGGTCCTGTTAAACCAGTAGGGGGATGAGGAGGTCCTGTTAAACCAGCAGGGTGACGAGGAGGTCCTGTTAAACCAGCAAGAGGATGAGGAAGTCCTGTTAAACCAGCAAGAGGATGAGGAAGTCCTGTTTAACCAGCAAGGGAATGAGGAGGTCCTGTTAAACCAGCAAGAGGATGAGGAAGTCCTGTTTAACCAGCAAGGGAATGAGGAGGTCCTGTTAAACCAGCAGGGGGATGAGAAGGTCCTGTTAAACCAGCAAGGGGATGAGGAGGTCCTGTTAAACCAGCAAGAGGATGAGGAAGTCTTGTTAAACCAGCAGGGGGATGAGGAGGTCCTGTTAAACCAGCAAGGGGATGAGGAAGTCCTGTTAAACCAGCAAGGGGATGAGGAGGTCCTGTTAAACCAGCAGGGGGATGAGGAGGTCCTGTTAAACCAGCAAGGGGATGAGGAGGTCCTGTTAAACCAGCAAGGGGATGAGGAGGTCCTGTTAAACCAGCAAGAGGATGAGGAAGTCCTGTTAAACCAGCAAGGGGATGAGGAAGTCCTGTTAAACCAGCAAGGGGATGAGGAGGTCCTGTTAAACCAGCAAGGGGATGAGGAAGTCCTGTTAAACCAGCAAGGGGATGAGGAGGTCCTGTTAAACCAGCAGGGGGATGAGGAGGTCCTGTTAAACCAGCAAGGGGATGAGGAGGTCCTGTTAAACCAGCAAGAGGATGAGGAAGTCCTGTTAAACCAGCAAGGGGATGAGGAGGTCCTGTTAAACCAGCAAGGGGATGAGGAGGTCCTGTTAAACCAGCAAGAGGATGAGGAAGTCCTGTTAAACCAGCAAGGGGATGAGGAAGTCCTGTTAAACCAGCAAGGGGATGAGGAAGTCCTGTTAAACTAGCAAGGGGATGAGGAGGTCCTGTTAAACCAGTAGGGTGACGAGGAGGTCCTGTTACACCAGCAAGGGGATGAGGAAGTCCTGTTAAACCAGGAGGGTGATGAGGAATGCCGGCCGGATGGGGGGCAGGTGTCAGGAGACAGAGGTTTCACACAGCTAGGGAACTCCAGGCAGCAGCTCGCTCACTAAAATGACTTTATTATTCAGGCTTCTGCCAAGCGGCGCTCAGGGTGGAAAATACACAGGATCCCCGGCGCCAAGTCCCTCGCGCTCGGAAAATCCTCCCCAGAAGCGTCCAAGCACAGGCCTGGCTTCAATCACCCTCCCTCCCAGGCATTACTCTGTCCTCCATCTTGGAATAAATATTTTATGACCAAACTA
>NC_052330.1:36372572-36502572 GCF_016432855.1 Salvelinus namaycush
TACCCATCTCCACCCATCAACTGCTGTGACTACCCATCTCCACCAATCAACTACTGTGACTACCCATCTCCACCAATCAACTGCTGTGACTACCCATCTCCACCAATCAACTGCTGTGACTACCCATCTCCACCAATCAACTACTGTGACTACCCATCTCCACCAATCAACTACTGTGACTACCCATCTCCACCAATCAACTACTGTGATTACCCATCTCCACCAATCAAGTACTGTGACTACCCATCTCCACCCATCAACTACTGTGACTACCCATCTCCACCCATCAACTACTGTGACTACCCATCTCCACCCATCAACTACTGTGACTACCCATCTCCACCCATCAACTACTGTGACTACCCATCTCCACCCATCAACTACTGTGACTACCCATCTCCACCCATCAACTACTGTGACTACCCATCTCCACCCATCAACTACTGTGACTCCCCATCTCCACCCATCAACTACTGTGACTACCCATCTCCACCCATCAACTACTGTGACTACCCATCTCCACCCATCAACTACTGTGACTACCCATCTTCACCCATCAACTACTGTGACTCCCCATCTCCACCCATCAACTACTGTGACTCCCCATCTCCACCAATCAACTACTGTGACTCCCCATCTCCACCAATCAACTACTGTGACTCCCCATCTCCACCCATCAACTACTGTGACTCCCCATCTCCACCCATCAACTACTGTGACTCCCCATCTCCACCCATCAACTACTGTGACTCCCCATCTCCACCCATCAACTACTGTGACTCCCCATCTCCACCCATCAACTACTGTGACTACCCATCTCCACCCATCAACTACTGTGACTCCCCATCTCCACCCATCAACTACTGTGACTACCCATCTCCACCCATCAACTACTGTGACTCCCCATCTCCACCCATCAACTACTGTGACTCCCCATCTCCACCCATCAACTACTGTGACTCCCCATCTCCACCAATCAACTACTGTGACTCCCCATCTCCACCCATCAACTACTGTGACTACCCATCTCCACCCATCAACTACTGTGACTACCCATCTCCACCCATCAACTACTGTGACTACCCATCTCCACCCATCAACTACTGTGACTACCCATCTCCACCCATCAACTACTGTGACTACCCATCTCCACCCATCAACTACTGTGACTACCCATCTCCACCCATCAACTACTGTGACTACCCATCTCCACCCATCAACTACTGTGACTACCCATCTCCACCCATCAACTACTGTGACTACCCATCTCCACCCATCAACTACTGTGACTCCCCATCTCCACCCATCAACTGCGGTGACTACCCATCTCCACCAATCAACTACTGTGACTACCCATCTCCACCCATCAACTACTGTGACTACCCATCTCCACCCATCAACTACTGTGACTACCCATCTCCACCAATCAACTACTGTGACTCCCCATCTCCACCCATCAACTACTGTGACTCCCTATCTCCACCCATCAACTACTGTGACTACCCATCTCCACCCATCAACTACTGTGACTACCCATCTCCACCCATCAACTACTGTGACTACCCATCTCCACCCATCAACTACTGTGACTACCCATCTCCACCCATCAACTACTGTGACTACCCATCTCCCCCCATCAACTACTGTGACTACCCATCTCCACTCATCAACTACTGTGACTACCCATCTCCACTCATCAACTACTGTGACTACCCATCTCCACCCATCAACTACTGTGACTACCCATCTCCACCCATCAACTACTGTGACTACCCATCTCCACCAATCAACTACTGTGACTACCCATCTCCACCAATCAACTACTGTGACTACCCATCTCCACCAATCAAGTACTGTGACTATCCATCTTCACCAATCAACTACTGTGACTACCCATCTCCACCAATCAACTACTGTGACTACCCATCTCCACCAATCAACTACTGTGACTACCCATCTCCACCAATCAAGTACTGTGACTATCCATCTCCACCAATCAACTACTGTGACTCCCCATCTCCACCCATCAACTACTGTGACTACCCATCTCCACCAATCAACTACTGTGACTACCCATCTCCACCCATCAACTACTGTGACTACCCATCTCCACCAATCAACTGCTGTGACTACCCATCTCCACCCATCAACTACTGTGACTACCCATCTCCACCAATCAACTACTGTGACTACCCATCTCCACTCATCAACTACTGTGACTACCCATCTCCACCAATCAACTACTGTGACTACCCATCTCCACCAATCAAGTACTGTGACTATCCATCTCCACCCATCAACTACTGTGACTCCCTATCTCCACCCATCAACTACTGTGACTACCCATCTCCACCCATCAACTACTGTGACTACCCATCTCCACCAATCAACTACTGTGACTCCCTATCTCCACCCATCAACTACTGTGACTACCCATCTCCACCAATCAAGTACTGTGACTACCCATCTTCACCAATCAACTACTGTGACTACCCATCTTCACCCATCAACTACTGTGACTACCCATCTCCACCAATCAACTACTGTGACTTCCCATCTCCACCCATCAACTACTGTGACTACCCATCTCCACCCATCAACTACTGTGACTCCCCATCTCCACCAATCAACTACTGTGACTACCCATCTCCACCCATCAACTACTGTGACTACCCATCTCCACCAATCAACTACTGTGACTACCCATCTCCACCGATCAACTACTGTGACTACCCATCTCCACCGATCAACTACTGTGACTACCCATCTCCACCCATCAACTACTGTGACTACCCATCTCCACCCATCAACTACTGTGACTACCCATCTCCACCCATCAACTACTGTGACTACCCATCTCCACCCATCAACTACTGTGACTACCCATCTCCACCAATCAACTACTGTGACTCCCCATCTCCACCCATCAACTACTGTGACTCCCCATCTCCACCCATCAACTACTGTGACTCCCCATCTCCACCCATCAACTACTGTGTGTGAATATTCTCTATCTTTATTTGTCTCTCTTGTTTTTTCAGAAAAAGCATTCTGTTTTGGTCGCTGTAGGGCAGAGTGGCATTTGAAGTACAAACTGATTCTCATTATTTGTTTTGTTGCAGGGATACAATAAGGCATCATTTTACATTTTCTAGTGGCTCCGTATCCAGTTAACATAGTCTGAGGTTGATTTTGTAGAGCAATCATTTTAGTAGTCTGTTAAGGTTAGTTATAGAGCAGGGCCGGGCCAAATAGGAAAATCACAACTATTATTATATTTTACTAGAAGGCTTGTTGCCATGGGATCACCAACCAAATGGTAATACTGTATGCCCATGCAGCTGGTGTTATTACACAAAGGAGTTTTGTTTGGTTGGTATCTAAAATGTTGTTTTTGTTTATCCCTGGCCCCTGTGGTTGAGTCATGCCCTGGCCCCTGTGGTTGAGTCATGCTCAGGCCCCTGTGGTTGAGTCATGCTCAGGCCCCTGTGGTTGAGTCATGCCCTGGCCCCTGTGGTTGAGTCATGCCCAGGCCCCTGTGGTTGAGTCATGCCCAGGCCCCTGTGGTTGAGTCATGCCCAGGCCCCTGTGGTTGAGTCATGCCCAGGCCCCTGTGGTTGAGTCATGCCCTGGCCCCTGTGGTTGAGTCATGCCCAGGCCCCTGTGGTTGAGTCATGCCCTGGCCCCTGTGGTTGAGTCATGCCCAGGCCCCTGTGGTTGAGTCATGCCCTGGCCCTTGTGGTTGAGTCATGCCCTGGCCCCTGTGGTTGAGTCATGCCCTGGCTCCTGGGGTTGAGTCATACATTAATTCTCCTAACCTGCTGCATGAGTTCTTCTAACCTGCCAAGTTAAATATCTGAGTTCTCCAAACCTGCCAAGTTAATTATCTGAGTTCTCCAAACCTGCCAAGTTAATTATGTGAGTTCTCCAAACCTGCCAAGTTAATTATCTGAGTTCTCCTAATCTGCTACGAAAGTCACTTCTGCTAGTCAAAACCGGACATTCTTGGAACATTCTTGGTTTCCACTAATGAGATACAGCGCTCTGTGAGTTATGATCAATCATGGGTGTAATGATTTCACTGAGCTGTGTGTGTGTGTGTGTGTGTGTGTGTGTGTGTGTGTGTGTAAAGCAACAGTTATAACGGAGCTTTGGCTCTGTCAAGTCAACTACTAAACCTACTTGCTCGAAGCTTTAGATTGACAGTGGAGAGTTATTTAACAGGACATATTCCTGCCCCACCATGTGGGTAGCTATCTAACTATAGCATGCATGGTGGCCTATGAGGGATTCTAGTATTCTCTACAGTAGGCTACATTACAGTACGTCATAGATGTTGTTAGTGAGGATGAGCTTGGGTGTCTGCCTAAAGTAGAAGTAGAAGGTGTCTGCCTGACTGTGTGTGTGGTTGTGTGTGTGCATATTTCTGTGTGGTTGCCGTCAACTTTATAACATCTGTTAATATCTACTAACAAAACTTAAATGATCTCTGGTTTTAGGGCCAAATAATGTCATCATTATTTATCTGTTAGAGTATACAGGGCATTCAGAAAGTATTCAGACCCCAGTACTTTCTACACATTTTGTTTACGTTACAGCCTTATTCTAAAATGGATTACATTGTTTTTCCCCCCTCATCAATCTACACACAATACCCCATAATGATGAAGTGAAAACAGGTTTTTAGAAATGTTTGCAAATTTATAAAAAATAAATAAATGGATACCTTATTTACATAAGTATTCAGACCCTTTGCTATGAGACTTGATATTAAGCTCAGGTGCATCCTGTTTCCATTGATCATCCTTGAGATGTTTCTACAACTTGAGTAAGTAAAAGGCACATGACAGTCTGCTTGGAGTTTGCCAAAAGGCAACTAAAGACTCTAAGACCATGAGAAACAAGATTCTCTGATCTGATGAAATCAAGATTGAACTCTTTGGCCTGAATGCCAAGTGTCACATCTGGAGGAAACCTGGCACCATCCCTACGGTGAAGCACGGTGGTGGCAGCATCATGCTGTGGGGATGTTTTTTAGCGGGAGGGAATGGGTGACTAGCCAGGATTGAGGGAGAAATTAATGGAGCAAAGTACAGAGAGATACATGATGAAAACCTGCTCCAGAGCACGCAGGGCCTCAGACTGGGGTGAAGGTTTACCTTCCAACAGGACGACCCTAAGCACACAGCCAAGACAAAGCAGGAGTGGCTTTGAGACAAGTCTCTGAATGTCCTTGAACGGCCCAGCCAGAGCCCGGACTTGAACCTGATCGAACATCTCTGGAGAGACCTGAAAAAAGCTGTGCAGCGACGCTCCCTATTCAACCTGACAGAGCTTGAGAGGATCTGCAGAGAACATTTGTAGAAACTCTCCAAATACAGGTGTGCCAAGCTTGTAGCGTCATACCCAAAAGACCCGAGGCTGTAATCGCTGCCCAAGGTGCTTCAATAAAGTACTGAGTAAAAGGTCTGAATACTTATGTAAATGTGATAATTACGTTTTTTTCTTTTTTACGGGATCGGTGTCCCTATACCGGGACGGTTGTTACTAACATGCGCTAATGTGACTAAAATGACGTTGTTAGTAACATACAACTTTCCAGGACATAGACATGTCTGATACGTGCAGAAAGCTTAAATTCTTGTTAATCTAACTGCACTGTCCAATTTCCAGTAGCTTTTACAGTGAAAAAATACCATGCTATTGTTCGAGGAGACTGCAAAACAGCAAAAAACTTTTATCACGGCAACTGGTTTGACACATTCACTTCTGAAGGTAAATAATGTACTTACATTCACCAATCTTGCTCTGATTTGTCATCCTCAGGGTCCCAGAGATAAAATGTTTGATAAAATAAATGTTTATGTTTATCATTAATGACATTCCTGGGAGTGTGTAAACTGTACATTTTTTATTGCCATATCATTGTTGTATGTTCTCTATGTACTTGAAGATGTATCAATTGACAAATTCAGCACATTTGAAAAAAAACGTTTTTTGCCTTTTTTTCTCTCCCTAAAATACAGTTTTTCCTTCGTCATTATGGGGCATTGTGTGTAGATTGATGAGGGGAAAGGAGGGGGGAACCACTCCACTCCACTCCACTCTGAAAGGAAAGGCCTGGTGAAAACCACTCTACTCTGGTGAAAACCACTCTACTCTGGTGAAAACCACTCTACTCTGGTGAAAACCACTCTACTCTGGTGAAAACCACTCTATGGTGGAAACCACTCTACTCTGTTGAAAACCACTCTACTCTGGTGAAACCACTCTACTCTGGTGAAAACCACTCTACTCTGGTGGAAACCACTCTACTCTGGTGAAAACCACTCTACTCTGGTGAAACCACTCTACTCTGGTGAAAACCACTCTACTCTGGTGAAAGCCACTCTACTCTGGTGAAAACCACTCTACTCTGGTGGAAACCACTCTACTCTGGTGAAAACCACTCTACTCTGGTGGAAACCACTCTACTCTGGTGGAAACCACTCTACTCTGGTGGAAACCACTCTACTCTGGTGAAAACCACTCTACTCTGGTGGAAACCACTCCACTCTGGTGAAAACCACTCTACTCTGGTGAAAACCACTCTACTCTGGTGAAAACCACTCCACTCTGGTGGAAACCACTCTGGTGGAAACCACTCTACTCTGGTGGAAACCACTCTACTCTGGTGAAACCACTCTACTCTGGTGAAAACCACTCTACTCTGGTGAAAACCACTCTACTCTGGTGGAAACCACTCTACTCTGGTGGAAACCACTCTACTCTGGTGGAAACCACTCTACTCTGGTGGAAACCACTCTACTCTGGTGGAAACCACTCTACTCTGGTGAAAACCACTCTACTCTAGTGAAACCACTCTACTCTGATGAAACCACTCTACTCTGGTGAAAACCACTCTACTCTGATGGAAACCACTCTACTCTGGTGAAAACCACTCTACTCTGGTGAAACCACTCTACTCTGGTGGAAACCACTCTACTCTGGTGAAACCACTCTACTCTGGTGGAAACCACTCTACTCTGGTGGAAACCACTCTACTCTGGTGGAAACCACTCTACTCTGGTGGAAACCACTCTACTCTGGTGAAAACCACTCTACTCTGGTGGAAACCACTCTACTCTGGTGAAAACCACTCTACTCTGGTGGAAACCACTCTACTCTGGTGGAAACCACTCTACTCTGGTGGAAACCACTCTACTCTGGTGGAAACCACTCTACTCTGGTGGAAACCACTCTACTCTGGTGGAAACCACTCTACTCTGGTGAAACCACTCTACTCTGGTGGAAACCACTCTACTCTGGTGGAAACCACTCTACTCTGGTGAAAACCACTCTACTCTGGTGAAAACCACTCTACTCTGGTGGAAACCACTCTACTCTGGTGGAAACCACTCTACTCTGGTGGAAACCACTCTACTCTGGTGAAAACCACTCTACTCTGGTGAAAACCACTCTACTCTGGTGAAAACCACTCTACTCTGGTGAAAACCACTCTACTCTGGTGAAACCACTCTACTCTGGTGGAAACCACTCTACTCTGGTGGAAACCACTCCACTCTGGTGAAAACCACTCTACTCTGTAAAGAAAGGCCTGGTGAAAATCACTCTACTCTCAAAGGAAAGGCCTGTGCTATTTTCACTATCACAATTAATGGCGATTAGGTTTTCACCAGGCCTTTGATTAGGTTTTGATTAATAAACAAGTTGTGGGTGTGTTAAGGCTTGGCCCCTCTCTGGCCATTCAGAACGTGCTCCCTGGCGAAATAATATGTGGTTGTTTCAAGTTGTGTATTCATGTTCTTTTATGTATTGCCTTGGAATCAACTCCAATTCCAATGTCAGTCGGTTATAGTTTGTTTTAAATAGCTTACAGAAACTAAATAACAACATGCAGACCTATCTTTGCTAAATACGTTAACTTGAACCCATTTTAGTCCACATTGTTCTAAGTCATTGCATGTCTTCAATAACATTCTCTCTGATATCGGGGCTAGGCCTACTGTACATTACATTATGGCTGAGCATGGACATGCCAAACATTGTCAATCAGCAAGATTTAAAATCATTATTGACAAGGCCTAAAAAGAAAACAAATAATTATAATCTCAAATTCTAAACAAAACGAAACAACAAACTTGTTTTAAATAAGCTATGTCAGACTTAGTCATCGTCATTTCTCCCCGTGGGCATATACAATAATAAAACAATGCAGACTATGGAGGGTTATAAGCACATCCATAACGGGACCTGCATGGCTAAAATAATGTGAGCCTGTCTACAATGAGTAGATAAAAAGAGAATATCAGTTTACTGTTTTACTCCTGTCCAACTTTATATTTGAATAAAGCTTTGGTGATTATGTATTTACAAGCGGTCTCAGGAGCCAAACCCTTTATCGACAGCCTTGACTACTTAGCGATTGCACTGGGCAGGACAACAAAAAGCCTTCATTGAGAGGAGGGGAGGCTATGCCTGGTTCTTAACCAAATAAAACAAAATTAGGGAAAAATATTCGTTTTTTTACGTTTCTAAATAGGAAGTATACAGGCACCAAAAGCCCATTAGGCTTCTCTTGTTCCGTGTTCATATGGGCAGTGTGCATCACGGCTCGATAGGCTGTGTTTCCGCTGTCAGGATTCATGCCATAACCAACAGCGTTGCCGCTAAAAAACAGCTTTTGGTTGGACTTAAATATCCCTATCAGCACTGCCTGAAATTGGTCCTTTAGATCATGTTTTTAAGGAATATTTCCACCCCCGCCCATCTGAGCGCAAGTGAGCTGAGAAGACGCCGAACTAGTCGTTAGGGCTGGAAAATGCCAATGTGCCAGTTTTATGCATGACGCCATTGTAAACTAATGTGCGTTTGACACAAGAGCTGCTAACGCCAGGCTAACATAGGACCCGACAGGTGAAGCCTATCTATCGGAGGATGCCTGGTCAGAAATACTATGATATTGTTGCATTGAATGCTGAACAGTATCATGGACAGATACATATTTAGCTTATGTTTTTTTAATAAAAAATGTATTTAACCTTTTTATTTAACTAGGCAAGTTGATTGGACTAATTAGTTTTGGGTGTATTTTAGTTGTCACAAAGTATAGGTGATTAGATGATGGTGCTGGAATAGTGGAGGCAGATCCTGTTTTCTGTGACTTGAGGTACCTCTCTGTGGTTCTAAATCAATAGTTTAGTAGTCTGAAAATGTGGGAAACATTAATTAACCTGCTTGACCCTGCTGTAGGTCATGTAACTGTTTGTTACATGTAATATGCTTTGTGGACTTCACCGGATAGATGTTGCTCTCCGGTTTTGTGATGAAACAAAGGTGTGATTTTAATTTATTCTGCCACTGTGTCTTCTTATTGTCTCTGCCTTTAGGCCTATATATCACGATGGCAAGGCATATGAACTAACGGGTTATAAGGCAAACGACTCAATATGAGAGGTATAGGAGTGGGGAGTAGTAGACATTATGTCATCTCTAATAGAGAGGTATAGGAGTGGGGAGTAGTAGACATTATGTAATTTCTTACAGGAGTGGGGAGTAGCAGACATTATGTCATCTCCTATAGGAGTGGGGGAGTAGTAGACATTATGTCATCTCTAATAGGAGTGGGGAGTAGTAGACATTATGTCGTCTCTAATAGGAGTGGGGAGTAGCAGGCATTGTCATCTCCTATAGGAGTGGGGAGTAGCAGACATTATGTCATCTCTTATAGGAGTGGGGAGTAGCAGACATTATGTCATCTCTAATAGGAGTGGGGAGTAGCAGAGATTATGTCATCTCTTATAGGAATGGGGAATAGCAGACATTATGTCATCTCTTATAGAGAGGTATAGGAGTGGGGAGTAGTAGACATTATGTCATCTCTTATAGGAGTGGGGAGTATTATGTCATCTCTTATAGGACTGCGGAGTAGTAGACATTGTCATCTCCTATAGGAGTGGGGAGTAGCAGACATTATGTCATCTCCTATAGGAGTGGGGGAGTAGTAGACATTATGTCATCTCTAATAGGAGTGGGGAGTAGTAGACATTATGTCGTCTCTAATAGGAGTGGGGAGTAGCAGGCATTGTCATCTCCTATAGGAGTGGGGAGTAGCAGACATTATGTCATCTCTTATAGGAGTGGGGAGTAGCAGACATTATGTCATCTCTTATAGGAGTGGGGAGTAGCAGACATTATGTCATCTCTAATAGGAGTGGGGAGTAGCAGAGATTATGTCATCTCTTATAGGAATGGGGAATAGCAGACATTATGTCATCTCTTATAGAGAGGTATAGGAGTGGGGAGTAGTAGACATTATGTCATCTCTTATAGGAGTGGGGAGTATTATGTCATCTCTTATAGGACTGCGGAGTAGTAGACATTGTCATCTCCTATAGGAGTGGGGAGTAGCAGACATTATGTCATCTCTTACAGGAGTGGGGAGTAGACATTGTCATTTCTTATAGAGAGGGATAGGAGTAGTAGACATTATGTCATCTCTTATAGAGAGGTATAGGAGTGGGGAGTAGTCGACATTATGTAATTTCTTACAGGAGTGGGGAGTAGCAGACATTATGTCATCTCCTATAGGAGTGGGGGAGTAGTAGACATTATGTCATCTCTAATAGGAGTGGGGAGTAGTAGACATTATGTCGTCTCTAATAGGAGTGGGGAGTAGCAGGCATTGTCATCTCCTATAGGAGTGGGGAGTAGCAGACATTATGTCATCTCTTATAGGTGTGGAGAGTAGTAGACATTATGTCATCTCTTATAGGTGTGGAGAGTAGTAGACATTATGTCATCTCTTACAGGAGTGGGGAGTAGTAGACATTATGTCATCTCTTATAGGTGTGGGGAGTAGCAGATATTATGTCATCTCTTATAGGTGTGGAGAGTAGTAGACATTATGTCATCTCTTACAGGAGTGGGGAGTAGTAGACATTATGTCATCTCTTATAGGAGTGGGGAGTAGTAGACATTATGTCAAATCAAATCAAATCAAATTTTATTTGGCACATACACATGGTTAGCAGATGTTAATGCGAGTGTAGCGAAATGCTTGTGCTTCTAGTTCCGACAATGCAGTAATAACCAACAAGTAATCTAACCTAACAATTCCACAACTACTACCTTATACACACAAGTGTAAAGGGATAAAGAATATGTACATAAAGATATATGAATGAGTGATGGTACAGAACGGCATAGGCAAGATGCAGTAGATGGTATAGTGTACAGTCTATACATATGAGATGAGTAATGTAGGGTATGTAAACATAAAGTGGCATAGTTTAAAGTGGCTAGTGATACATGTATTACATAAAGATGGCAAGATGCAGTAGATGATATAGAGTACAGTATATACACATGAGATGAGTAATGTAGGGTATGTAAACATTATATTAAGTGGCATTTTTTAAAGTGGCTAGTGATACATTTTTACATAATTTCCATCAATTCCCATTATTAAAGTGGCTGGAGTTGAGTCAGTATGTTGGCAGCGGCCACTAAATGTTAGTGGTGGCTGTTTAACAGTCTGATGGCCTTGAGATAGAAGCTGTTTTTCAGTCTCTCGGTCCCTGCTTTGATGCACCTGTACTGACCTCGCCTTCTGGATGATAGCGGGGTGAACAAGCAGTGGCTCGGGTGGTTGTTGTCCTTGATGATCTTTATGGCCTTCCTGTGACATCGGGTGGTGTAGGTGTCCTGGAGGGCAGGTAGTTTGCCCCCGGTGATGCGTTGTGCAGACCTCACTACCCTCTGGAGAGCCTTACGGTTGTGGGCGGAGCAGTTGCCGTACCAGGCGGTGATACAGCCCGACAGGATGCTCTCGATTGTGCATCTGTAGAAGTTTGTGAGTGCTTTTGGTGACAAGCCGAATTTCTTCAGCCTCCTGAGGTTGAAGAGGCGCTGCTGCGCCTTCATCACAACGCTGTCTGTGTGGGTGGACCAATTCAGTTTGTCCGTGATGTGTACACCGAGGAACTTAAAACTTTCCACCTTCTCCACTACTGTCCCGTCGATGTGGATAGGGGGGTGCTCCCTCTGCTGTTTCCTGAAGTCCACAATCATCTCCTTTGTTTTGTTGACGTTGAGTGTGAGGTTATTTTCCTGACACCACACTCCGAGGGCCCTCACCTCCTCCCTGTAGGCCGTCTCGTCGTTGTTGGTAATCAAGCCTACCACTGTAGTGTCGTCCGCAAACTTGATGATTGAGTTGAAGGCGTGCATGGCCACGCAGTCGTGGGTGAACAGGGAGTACAGGAGAGGGCTCAGAACGCACCCTTGTGGGGCCCCAGTGTTAAGGATCAGCGGAGTGGAGATGTTGTTACCTACCCTCACCACCTGGGGGCGGCCCGTCAGGAAGTCCAGGACCCAGTTGCACAGGGCGGGGTCGAGACCCAGGGTCTCGAGCTTGATGACGAGTTTGGAGGGTACTATGGTGTTAAATGCTGAGCTGTAGTCGATTAACAGCATTCTCACATAGGTATTCCTCTTGTCCAGATGGGTTAGGGCAGTGTGCAGTGTGGTTGCGATTGCGTCGTCAGTTGACCTGTTGGGGCGGTAAGCAAATTGGAGTGGGTCTATCAGGTAGGGTGGAGGTGATATGGTCCTTGACTAGTCTCTCAAAGCACTTCATCATGACGGAAGTGAGTGCTACGGGGCGGTAGTCGTTTAGCTCAGTTACCTTAGCTTTCTTGGGAACAGGAACAATGGTGGCCCTCTTGAAGCATGTGGGAACAGCAGACTGGGATAAGGATTGATTGAATATGTCCTTAAACACACCAGCCAGCTGGTCTGCGCATGCTCTGAGGACGCGGCTGGGAATGCCGTCTGGGCCTGCAGCCTTGCTAGGGTCAACACGTTTAAATGTTTTACTCACCTCGGCTGCAGTGAAGGAGAGCCCGCAGGTTTTGGTAGCGGGCCGTGTCAGTGGCACTGTATTGTCCTCAAAGCGAGCAAAAAAGTTATTTAGTCTGTCTGGGAGCAAGACATCCTGGTCCGCGACGGGGCTGGTTTTCTTTTTGTAATCCGTGATTGACTGTAGACCCTGCCACATACCTCTTGTGTCTGAGCTGTTGAATTGCGACTCTACTTTGTCTCTATACTGGGACTTAGCTTGTTTGATTGCCTTGCGGAGGGAATAGCTACACTGTTTGTATTCGGTCATGTTTCCGGTCACCTTTCCCTGGTTAAAAGCAGTGGTTCGCGCTTTCAGTTTCACGCGAATGCTGCCATCAATCCACGGTTTCTGGTTTGGGAATGTTTTAATCGTTGCTGTGGGTACGACATCGTCAATGCACTTTCTAATGAACTCGCTCACCGAATCAGCATATTCGTCAATGTTGTTGTTGGACGCAATGCGGAACATATCCCAATCCACGTGATCGAAGCAGTCTTGAAGCGTGGAATCAGATAGGTCGGACCAGCGTTGAACAGACCTGAGCGCGGGAGCTTGCTGTTTTAGTTTCTGTTTGTAGGCTGGAAGCAACAAAATGGAGTCGTGGTCAGCTTTTCCGAAAGGAGGGCGGGGGAGGGCCTTATATGCGTCGCGGAAGTTAGTATAACAATGATCCAAGGTTTTACCAGCCCTGGTAGCACAATCGATATGCTGATAGAATTTAGGGAGTTTTGTTTTCAGATTAGCCTTGTTAAAATCCCCAGCTACGATGAATGCAGCCTCAGGGTGTGTGGTTTCCAGTTTACAAAGAGTCAGATAAAGTTCGTTCAGGGCCATCGATGTGTCTGCTTTGCGGGGAATATATACGGCTGTGATTATAATCGAAGAGAATTCCCTTGGTAGATAATGCGGTCGACATTTGATTGTGGGGAATTCTAAATCTGGTGAACAGAATGACTTGAGTTCCTGTATGTTGTTATGATCACACCACGTCTCGTTGATCATAAGGCATACAACCCCGCCCCTCTTCTTACCAGAAAGATGTTTGTTTCTGTCGGCGCGATGCGTGAAGAAACCAGCTGGCTGCACCGACTCCGTTGTCATCTCTAATAGGAGTGGGGAGTAGTAGACATTATGTCATCTCTAATAGGAGTGGGGAGTAGCAGACATGGTCATCTCCTATAGGAGTGGGGAGTAGCAGACATTATGTCATCTCTTATAGGAGTGGGGAGTAGCAGACATGTCATCTCTTATAGGTGTGGGGAGTAGTAGACATTATGTCATCTCTTACAGGAGTGGGGAGTAGCAGAGATTATGTCATCTCTTATAGAGAGGTATAGGAGTGGGGAGTAGTAGACATTATGTCATCTCTTACAGGAGTGGGGAGTTAGTAGACAATATGTCATCTCTTATAGGAGTGGGGAGTATTATGTCATCTCTTATAGGACTGCGGAGTAGTAGACATTGTCATCTCCTATAGGAGTGGGGAGTAGCAGACATTATGTCATCTCTTATAGGACTGCGGAGTAGTAGACATTGTCATCTCTTACAGGAGTGGGGAGTAGACATTGTCATTTCTTATAGAGAGGGATAGGAGTAGTAGACATTATGTCATTTCTTATAGAGAGGGATAGGAGTGGGGAGTAGTAGACATTGTCATCTCTTATAGGAGTGGGGAGTAGTATACATGATGTCATTTCTTATAGTGAGGGATAGGAGTGGCGAGTAGTAGACATGATGTCATCTCTTATAGGAGTGGGGAGTAGCAGGAGCCAGGAGTAGGTAATGTGTCAGAATAATAAAAGGTGTCTCAAATGGTACCCTGTTCCCTTTGTGGTGTACTTCTTCTGACCAGGGCCCATAGGGGACCTTGTACCTCTGACCAGGGCCAATAGGGGACCCTGTACCTCTGACCAGGGCCAATAGGGGACCCTGTACCTCTGACCAGAGCCAATAGGGGACCCTGTACCTCTGACCAGGGCCCATAGGGGACCTTGTACCTCTGACCAGGGCCAATAGGGGACCCTGTAACTCTGACCAGGGCCAATAGGGGACCCTGTACCTCTGACCAGGGCCAATAGGGGACCCTGTACCTCTGACCAGAGCCAATAGGGGACCCTGTACCTCTGACCAGAGCCAATAGGGGACCCTGTACCTCTGACCAGGGCCAATAGGGGACCCTGTACCTCTGACCAGGGCCAATAGGGGACCCTGTACCTCTGACCAGGGCCCATTGGGGACCCTGTACCTCTGACCAGGTCCAATAGGGGACCCTGTACCCTCTGACCAGGTCCAATAGGGGACCGTTTACTTTTGACCAGGGCCGATGTGGGTGCCTGGTCATAAGTAATGCACTACATAGGGAATAGGGTGCCAATTGGAACACATTCAAAGTCTTAGCACACGTTTGGCACAGAATCTGTTCCTCCCAAATACACAATCCCATTGGAATTACACTATAAGCCATGGTCTGAATGTGAATTATGTCTGGTGAAAGTGGTCGGTCTTCCATATACAACTCACGTGCACAATGATAATGACTTCACAGTTCATTCTGATTGTGTAAAAGTATTATTATGAAATAAAGGGGTGTATCTTGGGCCAGAGGCTCTCTCTCTCTCTCTCTCTCTCTCTCTCTCTCTCTCTGGCCAGTGCTGACTGACAGACAGAGAGAGTCTGGCTCTATGAACACTTGGAGACCTTGTGAGGGACTGAGAAGGACTGAGATGGAAAGAAAGAGGAGAGAGAGGAAAAGAGAGTTGATAGGTTACTCGAGAGACCACTCTGATAATATTGTTGACACACTTTGAATGAACAGTCAAGAGATACGGTGCAAGAGATGCAGTGAAGTGGTTACTGCTGGGTATCGGTGTCCTTTGTCTCCCTTTACACAGTGGTATGGCCGCTACTGACAGCCTGTGTTCAACTGGCAACCTATTCCCTATATATTGCATTACTTTTGACGAGGTCCTATTTTAAACCAGTGCATTATAGAGGGAATTGGGTGCCGTGTGGGACCTGGCTTCAGTGTCTGTTGTTACAATAGTGTAGTATAAACACTATTCTGCTGCCACAACCTTTTGACCTCAGCCTCCACATCAAACATAAAGAAAACAGCTAGCTAGTACTAAAGCCTCTCTCTCCTCGCTCCCTCTCCTCACGCCCTCTCCTCGCTCCCTCTCCTCGCTCCCTCTCCTCGCTCCCTCTCCTCGCTCCCTCACCTCGCTCCCTCTCCTCGCTCCCTCACCTCGCTCCCTCCACATCAAACATAAAGAAAACAGCTAGCTAGTGCTAAAGCCTCTCTCTCCTCGCTCCCTCTCCTCACGCCTTCTCCTCGCTCCCTCTCCTCGCTCCCTCTCCTCGCTCCCTCACCTCGCTCCCTCTCCTCGCTCCCTCACCTCACGCCCTCTCCTCGCTCCCTCTCCTCGCTCCCTCCACATCAAACATAAAGAAAACAGCTAGCTAGTACTAAAGCCTCTCTCTCCTCGCTCCCTCTCCTCGCTCCCTCTCCTCACGCCCTCTCCTCGCTCCCTCTCCTCGCTCCCTCACCTCGCTCCCTCTCCTCGCTCCCTCCACATCAAACATAAAGAAAACAGCTAGCTAGTACTAAAGCCTCTCTCTCCTCGCTCCCTCTCCTCGCTCCCTCTCCTCACGCCCTCTCCTCGCTCCCTCTCCTCGCTCCCTCTCCTCGCTCCCTCACCTCACGCCCTCTCCTCGCTCCCTCTCCTCGCTCCCTCTCCTCGCTCCCTCCACATCAAACATAAAGAAAACAGCTAGCTAGTACTAAAGCCTCTCTCTCCTCGCTCCCTCTCCTCGCTCCCTCTCCTCACGCCCTCTCCTCGCTCCCTCTCCTCGCTCCCTCACCTCGCTCCCTCTCCTCGCTCCCTCACCTCACGCCCTCTCCTCGCTCCCTCTCCTCGCTCCCTGCTGCCACAACCTTTTGACCTCAGCCTCCACATCAAACATAAAGAAAACAGCTAGCTAGTACTAAAGCCTCTCTCTCCTCGCTCCCTCTCCTCACGCCCTCTCCTCGCTCCCTCTCCTCGCTCCCTCTCCTCGCTCCCTCACCTCGCTCCCTCTCCTCGCTCCCTCACCTCACGCCCTCTCCTCGCTCCCTCTCCTCGCTCCCTCCACATCAAACATAAAGAAAACAGCTAGCTAGTACTAAAGCCTCTCTCTCCTCGCTCCCTCTCCTCGCTCCCTCTCCTCACGCCCTCTCCTCGCTCCCTCTCCTCGCTCCCTCACCTCGCTCCCTCTCCTCGCTCCCTCCACATCAAACATAAAGAAAACAGCTAGCTAGTACTAAAGCCTCTCTCTCCTCGCTCCCTCTCCTCGCTCCCTCTCCTCACGCCCTCTCCTCGCTCCCTCTCCTCGCTCCTCGCTCCCTCTCCTCGCTCCCTCTCCTCGCTCCCTCTCCTCGCTCCCTCACCTCACGCCCTCTCCTCGCTCCCTCTCCTCGCTCCCTCCACATCAAACATAAAGAAAACAGCTAGCTAGTACTAAAGCCTCTCTCTCCTCGCTCCCTCACCTCGCTCCCTCTCCTCGCTCCCTCCACATCAAACATAAAGAAAACAGCTAGCTAGTACTAAAGCCTCTCTCTCCTCACGCCCTCTCCTCTGTCCCTCTCCTCGCTCCCTCTCCTCGCTCCCTCCACATCAAACATAAAGAAAACAGCTAGCTAGTACTAAAGCCTCTCTCTCCTCACGCCCTCTCCTCGCTCCCTCCACATCAAACATAAAGAAAACAGCTAGCTAGTACTAAAGCCTCTCTCTCCTCGCTCCCTCTCCTCGCTCCCTCTCCTCACGCCCTCTCCTCGCTCCCTCTCCTCGCTCCCTCACCTCGCTCCCTCTCCTCGCTCCCTCCACATCAAACATAAAGAAAACAGCTAGCTAGTACTAAAGCCTCTCTCTCCTCGCTCCCTCTCCTCGCTCCCTCTCCTCACGCCCTCTCCTCGCTCCCTCTCCTCGCTCCTCGCTCCCTCTCCTCGCTCCCTCTCCTCGCTCCCTCTCCTCGCTCCCTCACCTCACGCCCTCTCCTCGCTCCCTCTCCTCGCTCCCTCCACATCAAACATAAAGAAAACAGCTAGCTAGTACTAAAGCCTCTCTCTCCTCGCTCCCTCACCTCGCTCCCTCTCCTCGCTCCCTCCACATCAAACATAAAGAAAACAGCTAGCTAGTACTAAAGCCTCTCTCTCCTCACGCCCTCTCCTCTGTCCCTCTCCTCGCTCCCTCTCCTCGCTCCCTCCACATCAAACATAAAGAAAACAGCTAGCTAGTACTAAAGCCTCTCTCTCCTCACGCCCTCTCCTCGCTCCCTCCACATCAAACATAAAGAAAACAGCTAGCTAGTACTAAAGCCTCTCTCTCCTCACGCCCTCTCCTCGCTCCCTCTCCTCACGCCCTCTCCTTGCTCCCTCACCTCGCTCCCTCACCTCGCTGCCTCTCCTCGTTCCCTCACCTCGCTCCCTCCACAACAAACATAAAACCCAGCTTATTTAAAATCCTGTTTAATTAAGGAAAGTAGGAGATGTAAGGGGAAGGAGAATGTGGGAATAGGCCTAGTGATAGTGGGAATAGGCCTAGTGATAGTGGGAATAGGCCTAGTGTTAGTGGGAATAAGCCTAGTGTTAGTGGGAATAAGCCTAGTGTTAGCGGGATTAAGCCTAGTGATAGTGGGAATAAGCCTAGTGTTAGTGGGAATAAGCCTAGTGATAGTGGGAATAAGCCTAGTGATAGTGGGAATAAGGCTAGTGATAGCGGTAATAAGCCTAGTGTTAGCGGGAATAGGCCTGGTGATAGTGGGAATAAGCCTGGTGTTAGCGGGAATAGGCCTAGTGTTAGTGGGAATAAGCCTAGTGTTAGCGGGAATAGGCCTAGTGTTAGTGGGAATAAGCCTAGTGATAGTGGGAATAGGCCTTGTGATAGTGGGATTAGGTCTAGTGATAGTGGGAATAGGCCTAGTGATAGTGGGAATAGGCCTAGTGATAGTGGGAATAGGCCTTGTGATAGTGGGAATAGGCCTAGTGTTAGTGGGAATAGGTCTAGTGTTAGTGGGAATAAGCCTAGTGATAGTGGGAATAGGCCTAGTGATAGTGGGAATAGGCCTTGTGATAGTGGGAATAAGCCTAGTGTTAGAGGGAATAGGCCTAGTGATAGTGGGACTAAGCCTAGTGATAGTGGGAATAGGCCTAGTGATAGTGGGAATAGGTCTAGTGATAGTGGGAATAGGCCTTGTGATAGTGGGAATAGGCCTTGTGATAGTGGGAATAGGCCTTGTGATAGTGGGAATACGCCTAGTGTTAGAGGGAATAGGCCTAGTGTTAGTGGGAATAGGTCTAGTGTTAGTGGGAATACGCCTAGTGATAGTGGGAATAAGCCTAGTGATAGTGGGAATAGGCCCAGTGATAGTGGGAATAAGCCTAGTGATAGTGGGAATAAGCCTAGTGATAGTGGGAATAAGCCTAGTGATAGTGGGAATAAGCCTAGTGATAGTGGGAATAAGGCTAGTGATAGCGGTAATAAGCCTAGTGTTAGTGGAATAGGCCTGGTGATAGTGGGAATAAGCCTAGTGTTAGCGGGAATAGGCCTAGTGTTAGTGGGAATAAGCCTAGTGTTAGTGGGAATAAGCCTAGTGATAGTGGGAATAGGCCTTGTGATAGTGGGAATAAGTCTAGTGATAGTGGGAATAGGCCTAGTGATAGTGGGAATAGGCCTAGTGATAGTGGGAATAGGCCTTGTGATAGTGGGAATAGGCCTAGTGTTAGTGGGAATAGGCCTAGTGTTAGTGGGAATAGGTCTAGTGTTAGTTGGAATAAGCCTAGTGATAGTGGGAATAGGCCTAGTGATAGTGGGAATAGGCCTTGTGATAGTGGGAATAAGCCTAGTGATAGTGGGAATAGGCCTAGTGATAGTGGGACTAAGCCTAGTGATAGTGGGAATAGGCCTAGTGATAGTGGGAATAGGTCTAGTGATAGTGGGAATAGGCCTTGTGATAGTGGGAATAGGCCTTGTGATAGTGGGAATAGGCCTTGTGATAGTGGGAATAGGCCTTGTGATAGTGGGAATACGCCTAGTGTTAGTGGGAATACGCCTAGTGTTAGTGGGAATAGGTCTAGTGTTAGTGGGAATAGGTCTAGTGTTAGTGGGAATATGCCTAGTGATAGTGGGAATAAGCCTAGTGATAGTGGTAATAGGCCTAGTGATAGTGGGAATAAGCCTGGGGTTAGTGGTAATAGGCCTAGTGATAGTGGGAATAGGCCCAGTGATAGTGGGAATAAGCCTAGTGATAGTGGGAATAGGCCTAGTGATAGTGGGAATAGGCCTAGTGATAGTGGGAATAGGCCTTGTGATAGTGGGAATAGGCCTTGTGATAGTGGGAATAAGCCTAGTGGTAGTGGGAATAAGCCTAGTGATAGTGGGAATAGGCCTTGTGATAGTGGGAATAGGCCTTGTGATAGTGGGAATAGGCCTTGTGTTAGTGGGAATAGGCCTTGTGATAGTGGGAATACGCCTAGTGTTAGAGGGAATAGGCCTAGTGTTAGTGGGAATAGGTCTAGTGTTAGTGGGAATACGCCTAGTGATAGTGGGAATAAGCCTAGTGATAGTGGGAATAGGCCCAGTGATAGTGGGAATAAGCCTAGTGATAGTGGGAATAGGTCTAGTGATAGTGGGAATAGGCCTAGTGATAGTGGGAATAAGCCTAGTGATAGTGGGAATAGGCCTAGTGATAGTGGGAATAGGCCAAGTGATAGTGGGAATAGGCCTAGTGATAGTGGGAATAGGCCTAGTGATAGTGGGAATAGGCCTAGTGATAGTGGGAATAAGCCTAGTGATAGTGGGAATAGGCCCAGTGATAGTGGGAATAAGCCTAGTGATAGTGGGAATAGGCCTAGTGATAGTGGGAATAAGCCTAGTGTTAGTGGGAATAGGCCTAGTGATAGTGGGAATAGGCCTAGTGTTAGTGGGAATAAGCCCAGTGATAGTGGGAATAGGCCTAGTGATGGTGGGAATAGGCCCAGTGATAGTGGGAATAAGCCTAGTGATAGTGGGAATAAGCCTAGTGATAGTGGGAATAGGCCTTTTGATAGTGGGAATAGGCCTTGTGATAGTGGGAATAGGCCTCGTGATGGTGGGAATAGGCCCAGTGATAGTGGGAATAGGCCCAGTGATAGTGGGAATAGGCCTAGTGATAGTGGGAATAAGCCTAGTGATAGTGGGAATAGGCCTAGTGATAGTGGGAATAGGCCTAGTGATAGTGGGAATAGGCCTAGTGATAGTGGGAATAGGCCTAGTGATAGTGGGAATAGGCCTAGTGATAGTGGGAATAAGCCTAGTGATAGTGGGAATAAGCCTAGTGATAGTGGGAATAGGCCCAGTGATAGTGGGAATAAGCCTAGTGATAGTGGGAATAGGCCTAGTGATAGTGGGAATAAGCCTAGTGATAGTGGGAATAGGCCCAGTGATAGTGGGAATAAGCCTAGTGATAGTGGGAATAAGCCTAGTGATAGTGGGAATAAGCCTAGTGTTAGCGGGAATAGGCCTAGTGTTAGTGGGAATAAGCCTAGTGATAGTGGGAATAGGCCTTGTGATAGTGGGAATAGGTCTAGTGATAGTGGGAATAGGCCTAGTGATAGTGGGAAAAGGCCTTGTGATAGTGGGAATAGGCCTAGTGTTAGTGGGAATAGGCCTAGTGTTAGTGGGAATAGGTCTAGTGTTAGTGGGAATAAGCCTAGTGATAGTGGGAATAGGCCTAGTGATAGTGGGAATAGGCCTTGTGATAGTGGGAATAAGCCTAGTGTTAGAGGGAATAGGCCTAGTGATAGTGGGACTAAGCCTAGTGATAGTGGGAATAGGCCTAGTGATATTGGGAATAGGTCTAGTGATAGTGGGAATAGGCCTTGTGATAGTGGGAATAGGCCTTGTGATAGTGGGAATACGCCTAGTGTTAGAGGGAATAGGCCTAGTGTTAGTGGGAATAGGCCTAGTGTTAGTGGGAATAGGTCTAGTGTTAGTGGAAATACGCCTAGTGATAGTGGGAATAAGCCTAGTGATAGTGGGAATAGGCCTAGTGATAGTGGGAATAAGCCTGGGGTTAGTGGGAATAGGCCTAGTGATAGTGGGAATAGGCCCAGTGATAGTGGGAATAAGCCTAGTGATAGTGGGAATAGGCCTAGTGATAGTGGGAATAGGCCTTGTGATAGTGGGAATAGGCCTTGTGATAGTGGGAATAAGCCTAGTGATAGTGGGAATAAGCCTAGTGATAGTGGGAATAGGCCTTGTGATAGTGGGAATAGGCCTTGTGATAGTGGGAATAAGCCTAGTGATAGTGGGAATAAGCCTAGTGTTAGAGGGAATAGGCCTAGTGATAGTGGGAATAAGCCTAGTGATAGTGGGAATAGGCCTAGTGATAGTGGGAATAGGTCTAGTGATAGTGGGAATAGGCCTTGTGATAGTGGGAATAGGCCTTGTGATAGTGGGAATAAGCCTAGTGTTAGAGGGAATAGGCCTGGTGTTAGTGGGAATAAGCCTAGTGTTAGTGGGAATAGGCCTAGTGATAGTGGGAATAGGCCTAGTGATAGTGGGAATAGGCCCAGTGATAGTGGGAATAGGCCTAGTGATGGTGGGAATAGGCCCAGTGATAGTGGGAATAGGTCTAGTGATAGTGGGAATAGGCCTAGTGATAGTGGGAATAAGCCTAGTGATAGTGGGAATAGGCCTAGTGATAGTGGGAATAGGCCTAGTGATAGTGGGAATAGGCCTAGTGATAGTGGGAATACACCTAGTGATAGTGGGAATAAGCCTAGTGATAGTGGGAATAGGCCCAGTGATAGTGGGAATAAGCCTAGTGATAGTGGGAATAAGCCTAGTGATAGTGGGAATAAGCCTAGTGATAGTGGGAATAAGGCTAGTGATAGCGGTAATAAGCCTAGTGTTAGTGGAATAGGCCTGGTGATAGTGGGAATAAGCCTAGTGTTAGCGGGAATAGGCCTAGTGTTAGTGGGAATAAGCCTAGTGTTAGCGGGAATAGGCCTAGTGTTAGTGGGAATAAGCCTAGTGATAGTGGGAATAGGCCTTGTGATAGTGGGAATAGGTCTAGTGATAGTGGGAATAGGCCTAGTGATAGTGGGAATAGGCCTAGTGATAGTGGGAAAAGGCCTTGTGATAGTGGGAATAGGCCTAGTGTTAGTGGGAATAGGCCTAGTGTTAGTGGGAATAGGTCTAGTGTTAGTGGGAATAAGCCTAGTGATAGTGGGAATAGGCCTAGTGATAGTGGGAATAGGCCTTGTGATAGTGGGAATAAGCCTAGTGTTAGAGGGAATAGGCCTAGTGATAGTGGGACTAAGCCTAGTGATAGTGGGAATAGGCCTAGTGATAGTGGGAATAGGCCTAGTGATAGTGGGAATAGGCCTTGTGATAGTGGGAATAGGCCTTGTGATAGTGGGAATAGGCCTTGTGATAGTGGGAATAGGCCTAGTGTTAGAGGGAATAGGCCTAGTGTTAGTGGGAATAGGTCTAGTGTTAGTGGGAATACGCCTAGTGATAGTGGGAATAAGCCTAGTGATAGTGGGAATAGGCCTTGTGATAGTGGGAATAGGTCTAGTGATAGTGGGAATAGGCCTAGTGATAGTGGGAAAAGGCCTTGTGATAGTGGGAATAGGCCTAGTGTTAGTGGGAATAGGCCTAGTGTTAGTGGGAATAGGTCTAGTGTTAGTGGGAATAAGCCTAGTGATAGTGGGAATAGGCCTAGTGATAGTGGGAATAGGCCTTGTGATAGTGGGAATAAGCCTAGTGTTAGAGGGAATAGGCCTAGTGATAGTGGGACTAAGCCTAGTGATAGTGGGAATAGGCCTAGTGATATTGGGAATAGGTCTAGTGATAGTGGGAATAGGCCTTGTGATAGTGGGAATAGGCCTTGTGATAGTGGGAATACGCCTAGTGTTAGAGGGAATAGGCCTAGTGTTAGTGGGAATAGGCCTAGTGTTAGTGGGAATAGGTCTAGTGTTAGTGGAAATACGCCTAGTGATAGTGGGAATAAGCCTAGTGATAGTGGGAATAGGCCTAGTGATAGTGGGAATAAGCCTGGGGTTAGTGGGAATAGGCCTAGTGATAGTGGGAATAGGCCCAGTGATAGTGGGAATAAGCCTAGTGATAGTGGGAATAGGCCTAGTGATAGTGGGAATAGGCCTTGTGATAGTGGGAATAGGCCTTGTGATAGTGGGAATAAGCCTAGTGATAGTGGGAATAAGCCTAGTGATAGTGGGAATAGGCCTTGTGATAGTGGGAATAGGCCTTGTGATAGTGGGAATAAGCCTAGTGATAGTGGGAATAAGCCTAGTGTTAGAGGGAATAGGCCTAGTGATAGTGGGAATAAGCCTAGTGATAGTGGGAATAGGCCTAGTGATAGTGGGAATAGGTCTAGTGATAGTGGGAATAGGCCTTGTGATAGTGGGAATAGGCCTTGTGATAGTGGGAATAAGCCTAGTGTTAGAGGGAATAGGCCTGGTGTTAGTGGGAATAAGCCTAGTGTTAGTGGGAATAGGCCTAGTGATAGTGGGAATAGGCCTAGTGATAGTGGGAATAGGCCCAGTGATAGTGGGAATAGGCCTAGTGATGGTGGGAATAGGCCCAGTGATAGTGGGAATAGGTCTAGTGATAGTGGGAATAGGCCTAGTGATAGTGGGAATAAGCCTAGTGATAGTGGGAATAGGCCTAGTGATAGTGGGAATAGGCCTAGTGATAGTGGGAATAGGCCTAGTGATAGTGGGAATACACCTAGTGATAGTGGGAATAAGCCTAGTGATAGTGGGAATAGGCCCAGTGATAGTGGGAATAAGCCTAGTGATAGTGGGAATAAGCCTAGTGATAGTGGGAATAAGCCTAGTGATAGTGGGAATAAGGCTAGTGATAGCGGTAATAAGCCTAGTGTTAGTGGAATAGGCCTGGTGATAGTGGGAATAAGCCTAGTGTTAGCGGGAATAGGCCTAGTGTTAGTGGGAATAAGCCTAGTGTTAGCGGGAATAGGCCTAGTGTTAGTGGGAATAAGCCTAGTGATAGTGGGAATAGGCCTTGTGATAGTGGGAATAGGTCTAGTGATAGTGGGAATAGGCCTAGTGATAGTGGGAATAGGCCTAGTGATAGTGGGAAAAGGCCTTGTGATAGTGGGAATAGGCCTAGTGTTAGTGGGAATAGGCCTAGTGTTAGTGGGAATAGGTCTAGTGTTAGTGGGAATAAGCCTAGTGATAGTGGGAATAGGCCTAGTGATAGTGGGAATAGGCCTTGTGATAGTGGGAATAAGCCTAGTGTTAGAGGGAATAGGCCTAGTGATAGTGGGACTAAGCCTAGTGATAGTGGGAATAGGCCTAGTGATAGTGGGAATAGGCCTAGTGATAGTGGGAATAGGCCTTGTGATAGTGGGAATAGGCCTTGTGATAGTGGGAATAGGCCTTGTGATAGTGGGAATAGGCCTAGTGTTAGAGGGAATAGGCCTAGTGTTAGTGGGAATAGGTCTAGTGTTAGTGGGAATACGCCTAGTGATAGTGGGAATAAGCCTAGTGATAGTGGGAATAGGCCTAGTGATAGTGGGAATAAGCCTGGGGTTAGTGGGAATAGGCCTAGTGATAGTGGGAATAGGCCCAGTGATAGTGGGAATAAGCCCAGTGATAGTGGGAATAGGCCTAGTGATAGTGGGAATAGGCCTTGTGATAGTGGGAATAGGCCTTGTGATAGTGGGAATAAGCCTAGTGATAGTGGGAATAAGCCTAGTGATAGTGGGAATAGGCCTGGTGTTAGTGGGAATAAGCCTAGTGTTAGTGGGAATAGGCCTAGTGATAGTGGGAATAGGCCTAGTGTTAGTGGGAATAAGCCCAGTGATAGTGGGAATAGGCCTAGTGATGGTGGGAATAGGCCCAGTGATAGTGGGAATAGGTCTAGTGATAGTGGGAATAGGCCTAGTGATAGTGGGAATAGGTCTAGTGATAGTGGGAATAGGCCTAGTGATAGTGGGAATAAGCCTAGTGATAGTGGGAATAGGCCTAGTGATAGTGGGAATAGGCCTAGTGATAGTGGGAATAGGCCTAGTGATAGTGGGAATAGGCCTAGTGATAGTGGGAATAGGCCTAGTGATAGTGGGAATAAGCCTAGTGATAGTGGGAATAGGCCCAGTGATAGTGGGAATAAGCCTAGTGATAGTGGGAATAGGCCTAGTGATAGTGGGAATAAGCCTAGTGTTAGTGGGAATAGGCCTAGTGATAGTGGGAATAAGCCTAGTGATAGTGGGAATAGGCCCAGTGATAGTGGGAATAAGCCTAGTGATAGTGGGAATAAGCCTAGTGATAGTGGGAATAAGCCTAGTGATAGTGGGAATAAGGCTAGTGATAGCGGTAATAAGCCTAGTGTTAGTGGAATAGGCCTGGTGATAGTGGGAATAAGCCTAGTGTTAGCGGGAATAGGCCTAGTGTTAGTGGGAATAAGCCTAGTGTTAGCGGGAATAGGCCTAGTGTTAGTGGGAATAAGCCTAGTGATAGTGGGAATAGGCCTTGTGATAGTGGGAATAGGTCTAGTGATAGTGGGAATAGGCCTAGTGATAGTGGGAATAGGCCTTGTGATAGTGGGAATAGGCCTAGTGTTAGTGGGAATAGGCCTAGTGTTAGTGGGAATAGGTCTAGTGTTAGTGGGAATAAGCCTAGTGATAGTGGGAATAGGCCTAGTGATAGTGGGAATAGGCCTAGTGATAGTGGGAATAAGCCTAGTGATAGTGGGAATAGGCCCAGTGATAGTGGGAATAAGCCTAGTGATAGTGGGAATAGGCCTAGTGATAGTGGGAATAAGCCTAGTGATAGTGGGAATAGGCCTAGTGATAGTGGGAATAAGCCTAGTGATAGTGGGAATAGGCCCAGTGATAGTGGGAATAAGCCTAGTGATAGTGGGAATAAGCCTAGTGATAGTGGGAATAAGCCTAGTGATAGTGGGAATAAGGCTAGTGATAGCGGTAATAAGCCTAGTGTTAGTGGAATAGGCCTGGTGATAGTGGGAATAAGCCTAGTGTTAGCGGGAATAGGCCTAGTGTTAGTGGGAATAAGCCTAGTGTTAGCGGGAATAGGCCTAGTGTTAGTGGGAATAAGCCTAGTGATAGTGGGAATAGGCCTTGTGATAGTGGGAATAGGTCTAGTGATAGTGGGAATAGGCCTAGTGATAGTGGGAATAGGCCTTGTGATAGTGGGAATAGGCCTAGTGTTAGTGGGAATAGGCCTAGTGTTAGTGGGAATAGGTCTAGTGTTAGTGGGAATAAGCCTAGTGATAGTGGGAATAGGCCTAGTGATAGTGGGAATAGGCCTTGTGATAGTGGGAATAAGCCTAGTGTTAGAGGGAATAGGCCTAGTGATAGTGGGACTAAGCCTAGTGATAGTGGGACTAAGCCTAGTGAAAGTGGGAATAGGCCTAGTGATAGTGGGAATAGGCCTTGTGATAGTGGGAATAGGCCTTGTGATAGTGGGAATACGCCTAGTGTTAGAGGGAATAGGCCTAGTGTTAGTGGGAATAGGTCTAGTGTTAGTGGGAATACGCCTAGTGATAGTGGGAATAAGCCTAGTGATAGTGGGAATAGGCCTAGTGATAGTGGGAATAAGCCTGGGGTTAGTGGGAATAGGCCTAGTGATAGTGGGAATAGGCCTAGTGATAGTGGGAATAGGCCCAGTGATAGTGGGAATAAGCCTAGTGATAGTGGGAATAGGCCTAGTGATAGTGGGAATAGGCCTTGTGATAGTGGGAATAGGCCTTGTGATAGTGGGAATAAGCCTAGTGATAGTGGGAATAAGCCTAGTGATAGTGGGAATAGGCCTTGTGATAGTGGGAATAGGCCCAGTGATAGTGGGAATAGGCCTTGTGATAGTGGGAATAAGCCTAGTGATAGTGGGAATAAGCCTAGTGTTAGAGGGAATAGGCCTAGTGATAGTGGGAATAAGCCTAGTGATAGTGGGAATAGGCCTAGTGATAGTGGGAATAGGTCTAGTGATAGTGGGAATAGGCCTTGTGATAGTGGGAATAGGCCTTGTGATAGTGGGAATAAGCCTAGTGTTAGAGGGAATAGGCCTGGTGTTAGTGGGAATAAGCCTAGTGTTAGTGGGAATAGGCCTAGTGATAGTGGGAATAGGCCTAGTGATAGTGGGAATAAGCCTAGTGATAGTGGGAATAGGCCTAGTGATAGTGGGAATAAGCCTAGTGATAGTGGGAATAGGCCCAGTGATAGTGGGAATAAGCCTAGTGATAGTGGGAATAGGCCTAGTGATAGTGGGAATAGGTCTAGTGATAGTGGGAATAAGCCCAGTGATAGTGGGAATAGGCCTAGTGATAGTGGGAATAGGTCTAGTGATAGTGGGAATAGGTCTAGTGATAGTGGGAATAGGCCCAGTGATAGTGGGAATAAGCCTAGTGATAGTGGGAATAGGCCTAGTGATAGTGGGAATAGGTCTAGTGATAGTGGGAATAAGCCTAGTGATAGTGGGAATAGGCCTAGTGATAGTGGGAATAGGTCTAGTGATAGTGGGAATAAGCCTAGTGATAGTGATTTATGAGCCTAGTGTCCCTCGTCTTCTCCTTCTGGCTTCTTCAGAGTTCATCACAGTAGCACCAGACCACAATTGTGTCCGCGTGTGTGTGTGTGTGTGTGCGTCCATGCGTGTGTGTGTTGTCATCACGGTAGCTGAAGACCACACGTACAGTCCTGTCTATTTACTGTTTCCCTTATCCTAAACTCTCCTGATTCCTACTGTCTGCTGAGCCAAATGGGCTATTACTGAAGCTTCTAGAATAAACGAGCACAGAAATGTAATGCTTTTGTTTGTGTTGCACCTCAATCGCCAAGAAGTTCAAACCGGTTTTAAGGACAGGACACCCAAGAATGAAACTCTTTGAAGTAAACCGGTTTTAAGGACAGGACACCCCAAGAATGAAACTCTTTGAAGTAAGCTGCTGAGGCGCCACATTCAGCCAGACGTGCATCCCACTATTGAACAGCTGGATGGTTGAATGCCTTCCCTTGAACCCTGTCCCAAAAGGAATGGCATTTCAATACCTTTTTTCACACTACCGTACCAAGCTGAGCCAAGCCAAACCGCACTGTCCTGGTGACACATCCACAGTTGCTGCACAGAATGGTTCTGGTCGGCAGGATACTGTAGTGTGAACATGGAATTATATAACCTGCTCTATGCTCCGACAGAGGTCAGAGGGCTCTGGTCTCCTACCATTCAGATAGGGTGTTCATGTAGTCTCTCTGGTCTCCTACCATTCAGATAGGGTGTTCATGTAGTCTCTCTGGTCTCCTATCATTCATAGAGGGTGTTTATCATGCAGTCTCTGAGAGGCAGCTTTGGCGGTGCTGAGAGCTTCTGTGACACAGAGCAGAGCTGTTTCAGTTGAGTGACCTGTCTTGAAAGCCTGACGGGGTAAAGAAGATCTTTCTGAGCGCGATAACGAGAGAGTTGGTCAGAGACAGAAAATAAAAAGAAAGAAGGGATACCGGTCTGTAGTTTTTGATGTCAGAGGAGTGGAGTGTTCGGTAGTTCTGTGTGAGTGAGTCCAGTGGACTCAATAGGCTGAGTGAATGAGGAGCGGATGTCGTCTACCCTTCTATTCAAAGAGAGGGAGATGGGAAGGGGAGGGTGTGGAGAATTAAGGAGTGAGGAGTAGGTGGAAAATAGTTTCCTAGGGTTATTGAAATGTATAGTCATAGAAAGTGCCATTAGTAGTGGATACAGAGGAAGAGAAGGTAGAGAGGAGGGAGTGAAAGGATGATAGGTCCTCCAGAAGTTCAGTTTTCCTCCATTTTCTATCAGCTGCCCGCAGCCCTGTTCTGTAAGATCGCAATGAGTCACTCAGCCACGGAGCAGGAGGGGAGGGTCGAGCCGGCCGGGAGGAGAGTGGACAGTGCGAGTCATAGGATGAGAGTAGGGTTGAAGAGGCAGAATCAGGAGACATGATGGAGAAGGATTTAGCAGAAGGGAGACATGATAGGATAGAAGAGGAGAGAGTAGTGGGAGAGAGAGAGACCACCTGGGTAGGGGCTGAGTGATTAGAGATGATAGGATAGAAGAGGAGAGAGTAGTGGTAGAGAGAGAGACCATCTGGGTAGGGGCTGAGTGGTTAGAGATGATAGGATAGAAGAGGAGAGAGTAGTGGTAGAGAGAGAGACCATCTGGGTAGGGGCTGAGTGGTTAGAGATGATAGGATAGAAGAGGAGAGAGTAGTGGGAGAGAGAGAGACACCATCTGGGTAGGGGCTGAGTGGTTAGAGATGATAGGATAGAAGAGGAGAGAGTAGTGGTAGAGAGAGAGACCATCTGGGTAGGGGCTGAGTGATTAGAGATGATAGGATAGAAGAGGAGAGAGTAGTGGTAGAGAGAGAGACCATCTGGGTAGGGGCTGAGTGGTTAGAGATGATAGGATAGAAGAGGAGAGAGTAGTGGGAGAGAGAGACCATCTGGGTAGGGGCTGAGTGGTTAGAGATGATAGGATAGAAGAGGAGAGAGTAGTGGTAGAGAGAGAGACCATCTGGGTAGGGGCTGAGTGATTAGAGATGATAGGATAGAAGAGGAGAGAGTAGTGGTAGAGAGAGAGACCATCTGGGTAGGGGCTGAGTGGTTAGAGATGATAGGATAGAAGAGGAGAGAGTAGTGGTAGAGAGAGAGACCATCTGGGTAGGGGCTGAGTGGTTAGAGATGATAGGATAGAAGAGGAGAGAGTAGTGGGAGAGAGAGACCATCTGGGTAGGGGCTGAGTGGTTAGAGATGATAGGATAGAAGGGAGAGAGTAGTGGGAGAGAGAGAGACCATCTGGGTAGGGGCTGAGTGATTAGAGATGATAGGATAGAAGAGGAGAGAGTAGTGGGAGAGAGAGAGACCATCTGGGTAGGGGCTGAGTGGTTAGAGATGATAGAATAGAAGAAGAGAGAGTAGTGGGAGAGAGAGAGACCATCTGGGTAGGGGCTGAGTGGTTAGAGATGATAGAAGAGGAGAGAGTAGTGGGAGAGAGAGAGACCATCTGGGTAGGGGCTGAGTGATTAGGGTTGGAGGAAAGATGGAGAGAACATGAAGCTAAGTAGTGATCAGAGACCTGGAGGGGGGGGGGGGGGTTACAGTGAGATTAGTAGGTGAACAAACTCGAGTAAAATATGAGGTCAGGTGAATTGTCCGCCTTGTGGGGGAAGGGGGGGGGGTGAGGTCAGGAAATGAACTTATCAAGGTGTCAAGCTCATTGAGGAGGGAACCTGGTAGTCGATAGATGACAAAAAAGTTAAGCTTGAGTGGACTAGTGACAGTAACAGCATGGAATTCAAATGTGAAGATAGACAGGTAAAAGAGGGAGAAAATAGAATCTCCACTTAGGAACTCGGCATTCTTACTGAACTCGGCATTCTTACTGAACTCGGCATTCTTACTGAACGCGGCATTCTTACTGAACTCGGCATTCTTAATGAACTCGGCATTCTTAATGAACTCGGCATTCTTACTGAACTCGGCATTCTTACTGAACTCTGCATTCTTACTGAACTCGGCATTCTTACTGAACTCGGCATTCTTACTGTACTCGGCATTCTTACTGAACTCGGCATTCTTACTGAACTCGGCATTCTTACTGAACTCGGCATTCTTACTGAACTCGGCATTCTTACTGAACTCGGCATTCTTAATGAACTCGGCATTCTTACTGAACTCGGCATTCTTACTGAACTCGGCATTCTTACTGAACTCGGCATTCTTACTGAACGCGGCATTCTTACTGAACGCGGCATTCTTACTGTACTCGGCATTCTTACTGAACGCGGCATTCTTACTGAACGCGGCATTCTTACTGAACGCGGCATTCTTACTGAACGCGGCATTCTTACTGAACGCGGCATTCTTACTGAACTCGGCATTCTTACTGAACTCGGCATTCTTAACCACAGAGCGGCAGTTCCTAACAGAAGTTCGACGCTACAGACAGAAGTTGGAAGATCGGCTGTACCGGTTTCAGACGAGTCCCAAGATGCTCGTGACGAGTCCCAAGAGCAACATGGATAACACCATCGTGTTCGTGTGAGTCTCATCTTTCCTGAGAGGGGTCACAATAGTTTGGACGCTACCGATGATTATGTGAGAAGACTGACAATCGGGATGTCTCCTGGTCTGACAAACACCGCTCTAGCTCTGTCACCTTTCACCGCAGACGTTGAAGTGCGGTGCATTGGAATGAGATGCATTTATCTCTAGTTTAAACTGACAGGTTTTTATGGGGATTTTTGTATTCTGCTAATTAGATTTCCACGGGGGACATGGATGCTAAGAGGTTTAAATTAATGTCTTCGATTTAGCAATTAATGTCTTCGATTTAGCAAGCTAGCTGACTATTGTTTTGTATGGAATATGCTCTTGAAGAGGTGATATTACAACCAAATACAGTAGGTAACATTCTCTTGAAAACAGCAGGCAGTTAATGGGTTTTAGTAGAGTGGGGGTCTCCTTGGCCCCCAGCAGGTAAATGGAATGCTCTGCACCTTATTGTGACGTTTTATTGATAACAACCCAGCAGGTAAATGGAATGCTCTGCACCTTATTGTGACGTTTTATTGATAACAACCCAGCAGGTAAACGGAATGCTCTGCACCTTATTGTGACGTTTTATTGATAACAACCCAGCAGGTAAACGGAATGCTCTGCACCTTATTGTGACGTTTTATTGATAACAACCCAGCAGGTAAATGGAATGCTCTGCACCTTATTGTGACGTTTTATTGATAACAGCCCAGCAGGTAAATGGAATGCTCTGCACCTTATTGTGACGTTTTATTGATAACAACCCAGCAGGTAAACGGAATGCTCTGCACCTTATTGTGACGTTTTATTGATAACTACCCAGCAGGTAAACGGAATGCTCTGCACCTTATTGTGACGTTTTATTGATAACAACCCAGCAGGTAAACGGAATGCTCTGCACCTTAAAGTTGATATTTTTTACCGCCTCCCACGCCACCTTCGCACCGCCCAAAGGTCCCCCGCCCTCACCGCTTGTCTTGTCTTCATTCCCTCTGAATCGTGCCATCCTTTCTGCAGTATTCGGTAAATTAGTCCATTGTTTCTTAAACCTCTCCTCAGGGACCCTCAGCCGTTCCAGGTATTTATATCTATTCCAGAGAGAGCACATCTGATTAAACTTGTCAACTAATCCTCAAGGCCTTGAATAGGTGAATCAGGTGAGCTAGTTCAGAGCTAGCGTTCCGAGAGTTCCGAGTGAGGAGAGGTTTGAGAACTACCTAGAGGGTTCTAAGAAGCAGGCCAGACGGGGTTGCGGCCGTTGGAGTCAGTGGAGTCCCCTCCCTTTCCACGGTCAAGAAGGACGTCGGTGGTGGAGTTCGTTTTGCATTATACGGTGCCCTGGGTGGGTGGAGATTTCACATAAGGGCCAATGAAATGGCCTAAAAGCCTCTGACCAGGGCCAATAGGACCAATGACCATTGATGTAGGGTTTTTTGCCGTGGAGATGGAGGGGATCTCACTGATTCCAGAGACTGCACATCATCAAGCCAAGAAAGTACACTTCCTTTTATAGGTAGTTCCTAGCCACCGGGATTCTACAACGGCATTGCTTGCTGTTTGGGGTTTTAAGATGGGTTTCTCTATAAGCACTTTGTGACATCTGCTGATTGTTAAAAGGACTTAATAAATTATCTGATTTGATTGTGACGTTTTATTGATAACAACCTATTGGGTTGCTATTGTTGTTTCTGTTGCTAGCTGATAGGTTCAACTGGACCGGTTTGGTGTGGGCCGGGCACGCATCTCTGTGGTATTATTTTTAGAACGGTTTTGTAAGAAAAGTTCATTTGGGTTCATGTCCACAGAGAGAATTATGATTAAATGTATTGGTACGCTGCGCTGGTTGATTTAATGTTACTGTAAATATATCTCCCTCGTCTGCTCGGGCCAGATCATCCCCTCAGCCAATGTTCTCTTTGCTTTTCAGGAAAGTAGCCAATAAAATACTGACCTAAGCCAGTGCGTTACTAGGCAAACATCTTAATGACCTTGTCAACAGACACACACACACACACACACACACACACACACACACACACACACACACACACACACACACACACACACACACACACACACACACACACACACACACACACACACACACACACACACACACACACACACCGATTTAGTGTCAGCACCAGTCCTTGAACTTGATGAACATCCCTAGTATCTTTTCCCTCAGTGTGATGAACTTGGACCAGGCTTCAGTGTTATAAACTTGGACCAGGCTTCAGTGTTATGAACTTGGACCAGGCTTCAGTGTGATGAACTTGGACCAGGCTTCAGTGTGATGAACTTGGACCAGGCTTCAGTGTGATGAACTTGGACCAGGCTTCAGTGTGATGAACTTGGACCAGGCTTCAGTGTGATGAACTTGGACCAGGCTTCAGTGTGATGAACTTGGACCAGGCTTCAGTGTGATGAACTTGGACCAGGCTTCAGTGTTATAAACTTGGACCAGGCTTCAGTGTTATAAACTTGGACCAAGCTTCAGTGTTCTAAACTTGGACCAGGCTTCAGTGTTATAAACTTGGACCAGGCTTCAGTGCGATGAACTTGGACCAGGTTTCAGTGCGATGATGAACTTGGACCAGGCTTTTCGGTTGTGACTGTCATTATATTATGCTAGTGCCACATAGCTTAGCTAGCTTCTTGGAGTAAAACCATATCTAAACAAAGATTGCATTGCAAATAGCACCCTATTCCCTTTGTAGTGCACTACTTTTGACCAGGACCCATAGGGTAGTGTGCTACTTTTGACCAGGACCCATAGGGTAGTGCGCTACTTTTGACCAGGACCCATAGGGTAGTGCGCTACTTTTGACCAGGACCCATAGGGTAGTGCACTACTTTTGACCAGGACCCATAGGGTAGTGCACTACTTTTGACCAGGACCCATAGGGTAGTGCACTACTTTTGACCAGGACCCATAGGGTAGTGCACTACTTTTGACCAGGACCCAAAGGTTGCCAGTCAGGCCACTAAAGAGAAGCATTCCCAGAGCTCATTACATTTCAGGGTAACTGTAGTTAGTTGTACCTTCAGTGTTTAGGACAACATTCAACTGATGGGAAATTAACAATGGGACTATCAGTTTTCAGTTTAATTTCATGACCATTATTTTGGGTGCTTATTCTGACCTATGAGGTCACGATCAGTTAAACTTAATGGTGAGTGTAATGCTGTCTAAAGGGTCTTTTAGAGGGTAAAAAAAAAAAACGGAAATATATTCTTCGGGAAAGGAAAAGGTTTTGAATTTTGAATGGGACAGCTGGATGTTCGTAAGTTTAATGTCATAGCTTTTGCTTTAAAAGTGTTTCTCCCTCCATTTAGATGGGGCTCTTAACAGGGTACATTTATAAGGACGTGACCTCAAGGGTAACTAGGGGTTAATAAACCATCCTCAGTAGAGGTAACTAGGGGTTAAAACACCATCCTCAGTAGAGAGGAGAGGTAACTAGGGGTTAATACACCATCCTCAGTAGAGAGGAGAGGTAACTAGGGGTTAATACACCATCCTCAGTAGAGAGGAGAGGTAACTAGGGGTTAATACACCATCCTCAGTAGAGGTAACTAGGGGTTAATACACCATCCTCAGTAGAGAGGAGAGGTAACTAGGGGTTAATACACCATCCTCAGTAGAGAGGAGAGGTAACTAGGGGTTAATACACCATCCTCAGTAGAGAGGAGAGGTAACTAGGGGTTAATACACCATCCTCAGGAGAGGTAACTAGGGGTTAATACACCATCCTCAGTAGAGGTAACTAGGGGTTAATACACCATCCTCAGTAGAGGTAACTAGGGGTTAATACACCATCCTCAGTAGAGGTAACTAGGGGTTAATACGCCATCCTCAGTAGAGAGGAGAGGTAACTAGGGGTTAATAAACCATCCTCAGTAGAGGTAACTAGGGGTTAATACACCATCCTCAGTAGAGGTAACTAGGGGTTAATACACCAACCTCAGTAGAGGTAACTAGGGGTTAATAAACCATCCTCAGTAGAGGTAACTAGGGGTTAATACACCATCCTCAGTAGAGGTAACTAGGGGTTAATACACCATCCTCAGTAGAGAGGAGAGGTAACTAGGGGTTAATACACCATCCTCAGTAGATAGGAGAGGTAACTAGGGGTTAATACAACATCCTCAGTAGAGAGGAGAGGTAACTAGGGGTTAATACACCATCCTCAGTAGAGAGGAGAAGTAACTAGGGGTTAATACACCATCCTCAGTAGAGAGGAGAGGTAACTAGGGGTTAATACAACATCCTCAGTAGAGAGGAGAGGTAACTAGGGGTTAATAAACCATCCTCAGTAGAGAGGAGAGGTAACTAGGGGTTAATAAACCATCCTCAGTAGAGAGGAGAGGTAACTAGGGGTTAATTAACCATCCTCAGTAGAGAGGAGAGGTAACTAGGGGTTAATACAACATCCTCAGTAGAGAGGAGAGGTAACTAGGGGTTAATACACCATCCTCAGTAGAGAGGAGAGGTAACTAGGGGTTAATACACCATCCTCAGTAGAGGTAACTAGGGGTTAATACACCATCCTCAGTAGAGAGGAGAGGTAACTAGGGGTTAATACACCATCCTCAGTAGAGAGGAGATGTAACCAGGGGTTAATACAACAACCTCAGTAGAGAGGAGAAGTAACTAGGGGTTAATACACCATCCTCAGTAGAGAGGAGAGGTAACTAGGGGTTAATTAACCATCCTCAGTAGAGGAGAGGTAACTAGGGGTTAATTAACCATCCTCAGTAGAGGAGAGGTAACTAGGGGTTAATACACCATCCTCAGTAGAGAGGAGAGGTAACTAGGGGTTAATACACCATCCTCAGTAGAGGTAACTAGGGGTTAATACAACATCCTCAGTAGAGAGTAGAGGTAACTAGGGGTTAATTAACCATCCTTAGTAGAGAGGAGAGGTAACTAGGGGTTAATTAACCATCCTCAGTAGAGAGGAGAGGTAACTAGGGGTTAATTAACCATCCTCAGTAGAGAGGAGAGGTAACTAGGGGTTAATTAACCATCCTCAGTAGAGGTAACTAGGGGTTAATAAACCATTCTCAATAGAGAGGAGAGGAAACTAGGGGTTAATTAACCATCCTCAGTAGAGAGGAGAGGTAACTAGGGGTTAATACACCATCCTCAGTAGAGGTAACTAGGGGTTAATACAACATCCTCAGTAGAGGTAACTAGGGGTTAATACACCATCCTCAGTAGAGAAGAGAGGTAACTAGGGGGTAATAAACCATCCTCAGTAGAGAGGAGAGGTAACTAGGGGTTAATTAACCATTCTCAGTAGAGGTAACTAGGGGTTAATTAACCATCCTCAGTAGAGGTAACTAGGGGTTAATACACCATCCTCAGTAGAGGTAACTAGGGGTTAAAAAAACATCCTCAGTAGAGGTAACTAGGGGTTAATACACCATCCTCAGTAGAGGTAACTAGGGGTTAATACACCATCCTCAGTAGAGGTAACTAGGGGTTAATACACCATCCTCAGTAGAGGTAACTAGGGGTTAATAAACCATCCTTAATAGAGAGGAGAGGTAACTAGGGGTTAATACACCGTCCTCAGTAGAGAGGAGAGGTAACTAGGGGTTAATACACCATCCTCAGTAGAGAGGAGAGGTAACTAGGGGTTAATACACCATCCTCAGTAGAGGACAGGTAACTAGGGGTTAATACACCATCCTCAGTAGAGGTAACTAGGGGTTAATACACCATCCTCAGTAGAGAGGAGAGGTAACTAGGGGTTAATACACCGTCCTCAGTAGAGAGGAGAGGTAACTAGGGGTTAATACACCATCCTCAGTAGAGAGGAGAGGTAACTAGGGGTTAATACACCATCCTCAGTAGTGGAGAGGTAACTAGGGGTTAATACACCATCCTCAGTAGAGGTAACTAGGGGTTAATACACCATCCTCAGTAGAGAGGAGAGGTAACTAGGGGTTAATACACCATCCTCAGTAGAGGTAACTAGGGGTTAATACACCATCCTCAGTAGAGGTAACTAGGGGTTAATACACCATCCTCAGTAGAGAGGAGAGGTAACTAGGGGTTAATAAACCATCCTCAGTAGAGAGGAGAGGTAACTAGGGGTTAATAAACCATCCTCAGTAGAGAGGAGAGGTAACTAGGGGTTAATACACCATCCTCAGTAGAGAGGAGAGGTAACTAGGGGTTAATAAACCATCCTCAGTAGAGAGGAGAGGTAACTAGGGGTTAATACACCATCCTCAGTAGAGGTAACTAGGGGTTAATACAACATCCTCAGTAGAGGTAACTAGGGGTTAATACAACATCCTCAGTAGAGGTAACTAGGGGTTGATACACCATCCTCAGTAGAGAGGAGAGGTAACTAGGGGTTAAGTAACCATCCTCAGTAGAGAGGAGAGGTAACTAGGGGTTAATACACCATCCTCAGTAGAGGTAACTAGGGGTTAATACACCATCCTCAGTAGAGATAACTAGGGGTTAATAAACCATCCTCAGTAGAGAGGAGAGGTAACTAGGGGTTAAATAACCATCCTCAGTAGAGAGGAGAGGTAACTAGGGGTTAATACACCATCCTCAGTAGAGAGGAGAGGTAACTAGGGGTTAATACACCATCCTCAGTAGAGAGGAGAGGTAACTAGGGGTTAAATAACCATCCTCAGTAGAGAGGAGAGTTAACTAGGGGTTAATACACCATCCTCAGTAGAGAGGAGAGGTAACTAGGGGTTAATACACCATCCTCAGTAGAGGAGAGGTAACTAGGGGTTAATACACCATCCTCAGTAGAGGAGAGGTAACTAGGGGTTAATAAACCATCCTCAGTAGAGAGGAGAGGTAACTAGGGGTTAATACACCATCCTAAGTAGAGGAGAGGTAAACTAGGGGTTAATTAACCATCCTCAGTAGAGAGGAGAGGTAACTAGGGGTTAATTAACCATCCTCAGTAGAGGAGAGGTAACTAGGGGTTAATACACCATCCTCAGTAGAGGAGAGGTAACTAGGGGTTAATAAACCATCCTCAGTAGAGAGGAGAGGTAACTAGGGGTTAATACACCATCCTCAGTAGAGGAGAGGTAAACTAGGGGTTAATTAACCATCCTCAGTAGAGAGGAGAGGTAACTAGGGGTTAATTAACCATCCTCAGTAGAGGTAACTAGGGGTTAATACACCATCCTTAGTAGAGGTAACTAGGGGTTAATAAACCATCCTCAGTAGAGAGGAGAGGTAACTAGGGGTTAATTAACCATCCTCAGTAGAGGTAACTAGGGGTTAATACACCATCCTCAGTAGAGATAACTAGGGGTTAATAAACCATCCTCAGTAGAGGTAACTAGGGGTTAATACACCATCCTCAGTAGAGAGGAGAGGTAACTAGGGGTTAATACACCATCCTCAGTAGAGGTAACTAGGGGTTAATGAACCATCCTCAGTAGAGGTAACTAGGGGTTAATACACCATCCTCAGTAGAGGTAACTATGGGTTAATACAACATCCTCAGTAGAGGTAACTAGGGGTTAATACACCATCCTCAGTAGAGGTAACTAGGGGTTAATACACCATCCTCAGTAGAGGTAACTAGGGGTTGATACACCATCCTCAGTAGAGGTAACTAGGGGTTAATACAACATCCTCAGTAGAGGTAACTAGGGGTTAATACACCATCCTCAGTAGAGGTAACTAGGGGTTAATACAACATCCTCAGTAGAGGTAACTAGGGGTTAATACACCATCCTCAGTAGAGGTAAATAGGGGTTAATACACCATCCTCAGTAGAGGAGAGGTAACTAGGGGTTAATACACCATCCTCAGTAGAGGAGAGGTAACTAGGGGTAATAAACCATCCTCAGTAGAGGAGAGGTAACTAGGGGTTAATACACCATCCTCAGTAGAGAGGAGAGGTAACTAGGGGTTAATAAACCATCCTCAGTAGAGAGGAGAGGTAACTAGGGGTTAATACACCATCCTCAGTAGAGAGGAGAGGTAACTAGGGGTTAATACACCATCCTCAATAGAGGAGAGGTAACTAGGGGTTAATACACCATCCTCAATAGAGAGGAGAGGTAACTAGGGGTTAATACACCATCCTCAGTAGAGAGGAGAGGTAACTAGGGGTTAATACAACATCCTCAGTAGAGGTAACTAGGGGTTAATACACCATCCTCAGTAGAGGTAACTAGGGGTTAATACAACATCCTCAGTAGAGGTAACTAGGGGTTGATACACCATCCTCAGTAGAGGTAACTAGGGGTTAATACACCATCCTCAGTAGAGAGGAGAGGTAACTAGGGGTTAATACACCATCCTCAATAGAGAGGAGAGGTAACTAGGGGTTAATACACCATCCTCAATAGAGAGGAGAGGTAACTAGGGGTTAATACACCATCCTCAGTAGAGAGGAGAGGTAACTAGGGGTTAATACAACATCCTCAGTAGAGGTAACTAAGGGTTAATACACCATCCTCAGTGGAGGTAACTAGGGGTTAATACAACATCCTCAGTAGAGGTAACTAGGGGTTAATACAACATCCTCAGTAGAGGTAACTAGGGGTTAATACACCATCCTCAGTAGAGGTAACTAGGGGTTAATACACCATCCTCAGTAGAGGAGAGGTAACTAGGGGTTAATACACCATCCTCAGTAGAGGAGAGGTAACTAGGGGTAATAAACCATCCTCAGTAGAGGAGAGGTAACTAGGGGTTAATACACCATCCTCAGTAGAGAGGAGAGGTAACTAGGGGTTAATAAACCATCCTCAGTAGAGAGGAGAGGTAACTAGGGGTTAATACACCATCCTCAGTAGAGAGGAGAGGTAACTAGGGGTTAATACACCATCCTCAATAGAGGAGAGGTAACTAGGGGTTAATACACCATCCTCAATAGAGAGGAGAGGTAACTAGGGGTTAATACACCATCCTCAGTAGAGAGGAGAGGTAACTAGGGGTTAATACAACATCCTCAGTAGAGGTAACTAGGGGTTAATACACCATCCTCAGTAGAGGTAACTAGGGGTTAATACAACATCCTCAGTAGAGGTAACTAGGGGTTGATACACCATCCTCAGTAGAGGTAACTAGGGGTTAATACACCATCCTCAGTAGAGAGGAGAAGTAACTAGGGGTTAATGCACCATCCTCAATAGAGAGGAGAGGTAACTAGGGGTTAATGAACCATCCTCAATAGAGAGGAGAGGTAACTAGGGGTTAATACACCATCCTCAGTGGAGAGGAGAGGTAACTAGGGGTTAATAAACCATCCTCAGTAGAGAGGAGAAGTAACTAGGGGTTAATACACCATCCTCAATAGAGAGGAGAGGTAACTAGGGGTTAATAAACCATCCTCAATAGAGAGGAGAGGTAACTAGGGGTTAATACACCATCCTCAATCGAGAGGAGAGGTAACTAGGGGTTAATGAACCATCCTCAGTAGAGGAGAGGTAACTAGGGGTTAATACACCATCCTCAATAGAGAGGAGAGGTAACTAGGGGTTAATACACCATCCTCAATAGAGAGGAGAGGTAACTAGGGGTTAATGAACCATCCTCAATAGAGAGGAGAGGTAACTAGGGGTTAATGAACCATCCTCAGTAGAGGAGAGGTAACTAGGGGTTAATACACCATCCTCAATAGAGAGGAGAGGTAACTAGGGGTTAATGAACCATCCTCAGTAGAGGTAACTAGGGGGTAATAAACCATCCTCAGTAGAGGTAACTAGGGGTTAATGAACCATCCTCAGTAGAGGTAACTAGGGGTTAACCGTACAATACTCATACAGCATTTTTACAGTGATGTAAGATGGACAGTGTCTGGGAGAGTTTGGCCCGCCTCGTCCATTCTGTGTTTTTCCTGTCGATCTCTCTTCTATGTATTGGCCTGGCAGGGATTGACAGAAATGTCTAGCTTTCCCACTTTTATACAATCTTTCCACCAAAGAGAAGGAAAAATAGTTTTAATAAAATGTATATTGAATTATCCATGACATTTTTTTAATTTTTCTAACAGGCAGCAGGTTGGGTACATGCAACGGTTCCATATCTATCATATAAGGTAAATGGCGTCTCCATGTGTTTATAGATGAAGACTATTTAGAAGTCAACACAAAGTACAGTATGTAATTCTTTACACTCCTCCAAAAGTTCCCTTCTGATTTTCACTTGGACTTGTTTTCGGTCAGATCGGGATCCATCCAGGTCATCATGCCTTGTACCAACTAATCATCCCTTAACTAGATATCAGAGATATGCGTACACTCTCTTGTTTCAGGATCTTTTTTTAATGGGTAACTTCCAGCAAATCCACACACACACACAAGCCAAACATACTGAAACTCTTAGCTGAACTGAACTGGCTAATGGGAAGGGGAGAAGAGGGAGGGAAGAAGAGGGGACGCGGGGGGGGGGGGGGGGGGGCGGGGAGCTTTCTGCTTTGTGAAGGGTTCAAACTTTGAAACCACAACTGGAACTAATGGACCGATTGACATATTTTACTGGGGGGGGGGGGGGGGGAGGGGGGAGGGTTGTCATTTTACTGGGGGGGGGGGGGGAGGGTTGTCAAACCTTATTGTTTTGCATTGGGGAGGGTAGTGTGTGTTTTTTTTCTCTCCCTTGGTTTACATTTGCTCTTCTGATTTTGTATTTCCCCTAAAAACAATGGCTTGAGACTTTTGATATTAAGAAACGTTTTGTGAAGGTTTGTTATGGTGTGGCTATTATTAAGCTTTAGCTACTGCAGGCCTATGACATGAAGGCGGTGCCCCAACTGCCTCCGACAGTTGATCGTGAGGTCAGGAAGACTGTTTCAGCCCTACCAGAGTTACTCCTATAATCTAACATCATAATGCTTATCTTTATACAAAAATATTTGGATTGAAAATTACCCTCCTTCTGTACGTCTATATCTGTATAGCGAATGCATGTCGGTGTCGTAGCTTGTCGTATACCACCGGCATTTCTCTCTCTCTCTGGGGTTAGGCCTAAGCTTCTCTTCCTATTTACACATACAATGCCCTTGTTAAGTATTCAGACCCCTTCACTTTTTTCACATTTTGCTACGTTACAGCCTTATTCTAAAATGGATGACATTTTTTTTTTAAATCCTCATCAAGCTACCCACAATACCCCATAATGACAAAGCAAAAACAGGTATTTCAAAATGTTTGCTTATTTGCATAAGTATTCAGACCCTTTGCTATGAGACTCTAAATTTCTGCAGCATTGAAGGTCCCCAAGAACACAGCGGCCTCCATCATTCTTAAATGGAAGAAGTTTGGAACCACCAAGACTCTTCCTAGAGCTGGCCGCACGGCCAAACTGAGCAATCAGGGGAGAATGTTACGCAGAGTGGAACAGGGAAACCCAAGAGCAGACTCAGACGAGGAGACTGGGATGAAGTAACCAAGGTATTTATTGAAACACATGGGGAAGATGGAGTGCAGGCCAGGGGAAGCTCGGGCGTGTTGCAGGAAACCAGGTGCGGAGGCTGAGGCTGGAGCGAGAGGGGTTGGGACAGGGTAAGCAGGCACAACAGGATAATAGGATCTGAATAGTAACAAACGGCTAGAAACGTAGACTGACTGAGCAGAGATTACGATCTGGCAGTGTGGAAGTGGCAGGACTGAGTATTTGTAGAGGTCTTGATTATAGAACAGGTTGCAGCTGGTGGGGATTTGCTCTGACTCCAGCACACCTGTCTCTGCCCACACAATAACACACACAGAAAGAGAGGGAGAGGGAGAGAGCACTGGGGGAGTGGTGAGCACTGGAGGAGAGCACTGAGGGAGTGGTGGCAGGTAAAGGAGACACAGGATGAGCAGTAGAGGGTGTGGCAGGAGCAGATGTAACAGAGAAAAGGGCCTTGGTCAGGGAGGTAACCAAGAACCCGATGGTCACTCCAACAGAGCTCCAGAGTTCCTCTGTGGAGATGAGAGAACCTTCCAGAAGGACAACCATCTCTGCAGCACTCCACCAATCAGGCCTTTATGGTAGAGTAGTCAGACAGAAACCACATGACAGCCCACTTGGAGTTTGCCAAAAGGCACCTAAAGGACTCAGACCATGAGAAGCCAGTTTCTGGTCTGATTAAACCAATATTGAACTCTTTGGCCTGAATGCCAAGCATCACATCTGGAGGAAACCTGACACTATCCCTACGGTGAAGCATGGTGGTGGCAGCATCACATCTGGAGGGAACCTGACACTATCCCTACGGTGAAGCATGGTGGTGGCAGCATCACATCTGGAGGGAACCTGACACTATCCCTACGGTGAAGCATGGTGGTGGCAGCATCACATCTGGAGGAAACCTGACACTATCCCTACGGTGAAGCATGGTGGTGGCAGCATCACATCTGGAGGAAACCTGACACTATCCCTACGGTGAAGCATGGTGGTGGCAGCATCACATCTGGAGGAAACCTGACACTATCCCTACGGTGAAGCATGGTGGTAGCAGCATCACGCTGTGGGAAAGGGGGAAATGTGTCTTCGGCATTTAACCCAACCCCTCTGAATCAGAGAGGTGCGGAGGGCTGCCTTAATCAACCTCCACGTCTTCGGCACCCGGGGAACAGTGGATTAACTGTCTTGCTCAGGGGCAGAACGGCAGATTTTGACCTTGTCAGCTCAGGTATTCAATCCAGCAACCCTCTGGTTACTGACCCAACGCTCTAACCACTAGGCTACCTATGGGGATGTTTTTCATCGGCAGGGACTGGGAAAGATGAACGGAGCAAAGTACAGAGAGATCATTGATGAAAACCTGCTCTAGAGTGCTCAGGACCTCAGACTTGGGCGAAGGTTCACCTTCCAACAGGACAACGACCCTAATCGCACAGTCAAGACAATGCAGGAGCGGCTTCGGGACAAGTCTCTGAATGTCCTTGAGTGCCCCCCCCCCCCCCCCCCCCCAAGCAAGAACTGTCAACCACTCTACTCTACAGTATCTGGACTTTGTGAACCACATGTCCTCACTGTATACCATACTCCCTTTATATATTCATTTTCGCACATATTGCGTGGACTTGGTAAAACAGTATATCTAACCCAAGGGACCTGATGTCATCCCCCTTCATTACTCAAGACTTTATACTGGATAGTTAGTTTGGTAACACTTTATACTGGATAGTTAGTTTGGTAACACTTTATACTGGATAGTTAGTTTGGTAACACTTTATACTGGATAGTTAGTTTGGTAACACTTTATACTGGATAGTTAGTTTGGTAACACTTTATACTGGATAGTTAGTTTGGTAACACTTTATACTGGATAGTTAGTTTGGTAACACTTTATACTGGATAGTTAGTTTGGTAACACTTTATACTGGATAGTTAGTTTGGTAACACTTTATACTGGATAGTTAGTTTGGTAACACTTTATACTGGATAGTTAGTTTGGTAACACTTTATACTGGATAGTTAGTTTGGTAACACTTTATACTGGATAGTTAGTTTGGTAACACTTTATACTGGATAGTTAGTTTGGTAACACTTTATACTGGATAGTTAGTTTGGTAACACTTTATACTGGATAGTTAGTTTGGTAACACTTTATACTGGATAGTTAGTTTGGTAACACTTTATACTGGATAGTTAGTTTGGTAACACTTTATACTGGATAGTTAGTTTGGTAACACTTTATACTGGATAGTTATACTGGATAGTTAGTTTGGTAACACTTTATACTGGATAGTTAGTTTGGTAACACTTTATACTGGATAGTTAGTTTGGTAACACTTTATACTGGATAGTTAGTTTGGTAACACTTTATACTGGATAGTTAGTTTGGTAACACTTTATACTGGATAGTTAGTTTGGTAACACTTTATACTGGATAGTTAGTTTGGTAACACTTTATACTGGATAGTTAGTTTGGTAACACTTTATACTGGATAGTTAGTTTGGTAACACTTTATACTGGATAGTTAGTTTGGTAACACTTTATACTGGATAGTTAGTTTGGTAACACTTTATACTGGATAGTTAGTTTGGTAACACTTTATACTGGATAGTTAGTTTGGTAACACTTTATACTGGATAGTTAGTTTGGTAACACTTTATACTGGATAGTTAGTTTGGTAACACTTTATACTGGATAGTTCAGTAAAACTTATGAGAGTTTGTTCGGCAACACTTTAATGAGAGTTAGTTTGGTAACTTTAATGAGATAGTTCGTTTGGTAAAACTTGAATGAGATAGTTAGTTTGGTAACTTTAATGGGATAGTTAGTTTGGTAAAACTTTAATGAGATTGTCACGTTCTGACCATAGTTCTTTTGTATTTTCTTTGTTTTAGTTGTGGTCAGGGCGTGAGTTGGGTGGGTAATCTATGTTTTCTATTTCTGTGTTGGTTTTCTGTGTTTGGCCTGATATGGTTCTCAATCAGAGGCAGCTGTCAATCGTTGTCCCTGATTGGGAACCATATTTAGGTAGCCTGTTTTGTCTTTTGGTTTGTGGGTGTTTGTCTTCCGTGTCAGTGTTTGTCGCCACACGGTACTGTTTCGTTTGTTCACATCGTTTATTGTTTTGTTTAGTGTTCTGAGTTTATTAAAAACATCATCATGAACACTTACCACGCTGCGCTTTGGTCCTCCTCTCTTTCTCCCGAAGACAATCGTTACAGAGATAGTTAGTTTGGTAACTTTAATGGGATAGTTAGTTTGGTAAAACTTGAATGAGATAGTTAGTTTGGTAACTTTAATGGGATAGTTAGTTTGGTAAAACTTGAATGAGAGTTAGTTTGGTAAAACTTTAATGGGATAGTTTGCTTGGCAACACTTTTTAATGATGACACGTTGTATTCATTCCCACTATGATGATGTCACATTGTATTCATTACCACTATGATGATGACACGTTGTATTCATTACCACTATGATGATGTCACGTTGTATTCATTCCCACTATGATGATGTCACGTTGTATTCATTACCACTATGATGATGTCACGTTGTATTCATTACCACTATGATGATGACATGTTGTATTCATTACCACTACGCCCCTAGAATAGGAAACAAAGTCCATTCTATTATGCTTACTGATTAGCCTTCCTGGTTGAACCTGACCAGCCTTACTGATTATCCTTCCTGGTTAAACCTGACCAGCCTTACTGATTTAACCTGACCAGCCATACTGATTTAACCTGACCAGCCTTACTGGTTGAACCTGACCAGCCTTACTGGTTGAACCTGACCAGCTTTACTGGTTGAACCTGACCAGCCTTCCTGGTTGAACCTGACCAGCCTTACTGATTGAACCTGACCAGCCTTACTGGTTGAACCTGACCAGCCTTACTGATTTAACCTGACCAGCCTTACTGATTGAACCTGACCAGCCTTCCTGATTGAACCTGACCAGCCTTACTCATTAGCCTTCCTGGTTGAACCTGACCAGCCTTCCTGGTTGAACCTGACCAGCCTTACTGATTTAACCTGACCAGCCTTCCTGATTGAACCTGACCAGCCTTACTGATTGAACCTGACCAGCCTTACTGATTGAACCTGACCAGCCTTACTGATTGAACCTGACCAGCCTTACTGATTGAACCTGACCAGCCTTACTGGTTTAACCTGACCAGCCTGACTGATTGAACCTGACCAGCCTTACTGGTTTAACCTGATCAGCCTTACTGATTTAACCTGACCAGCCTTCCTGGTTGAACCTGACCAGCCTTACTGGTTTAACCTGACCAGCCTTACTGATTGAACCTGACCAGCCTTACTGGTTTAACCTGATCAGCCTTACTGATTTAACCTGACCAGCCTTCCTGGTTGAACCTGACCAGCCTTCCTGGTTGAACCTGACCAGCCTTACTGGTTTAACCTGACCAGCCTTACTGATTTAACCTGACCAGCCTTCCTGATTGAACCTGACCAGCCTTACTGATTGAACCTGACCAGCCTTCCTGATTGAACCTGACCAGCTTTACTGATTGAACCTGACCAGCCTTACTGATTAGCCTTCCTGGTTGAACCTGACCAGCCTTACTGATTTAACCTGACCAGCCTTACTGGTTGAACCTGACCAGCTTTACTGGTTGAACCTGACCAGCCTTCCTGGTTGAACCTGACCAGCCTTCCTGGTTGAACCTGACCAGCCTTCCTGGTTGAACCTGACCAGCCTTACTGATTGAACCTGACCAGCCTTACTGGTTGAACCTGACCAGCCTTACTGATTTAACCTGACCAGCCTTACTGATTGAACCTGACCAGCCTTCCTGATTGAACCTGACCAGCCTTACTGATTAGCCTTCCTGGTTGAACCTGACCAGCCTTACTGATTTAACCTGACCAGCCTTCCTGATTGAACCTGACCAGCCTTACTGATTGAACCTGACCAGCCTTACTGATTGAACCTGACCAGCCTTACTGATTGAACCTGACCAGCCTTACTGATTGAACCTGACCAGCCTTACTGATTGAACCTGACCAGCCTTACTGGTTTAACCTGACCAGCCTGACTGATTGAACCTGACCAGCCTTACTGGTTTAACCTGATCAGCCTTACTGATTTAACCTGACCAGCCTTCCTGGTTGAACCTGACCAGCCTTACTGGTTTAACCTGACCAGCCTTACTGATTGAACCTGACCAGCCTTACTGGTTTAACCTGATCAGCCTTACTGATTTAACCTGACCAGCCTTCCTGGTTGAACCTGACCAGCCTTCCTGGTTGAACCTGACCAGCCTTACTGGTTTAACCTGACCAGCCTTACTGGTTTAACCTGACCAGCCTTACTGATTGAACCTGACCAGCCTTCCTGGTTGAACCTGACCAGCCTTCCTGGTTGAACCTGACCAGCCTTCCTGGTTGAACCTGACCAGCCTTACTGGTTTAACCTGACCAGCCTTACTGGTTTAACCTGACCAGCCTTACTGATTGAACCTGACCAGCCTTACTGATTGAACCTGACCAGCCTTACTGATTGAACCTGACCAGCCTTCCTGATTGAACCTGACCAGCTTTACTGATTGAACCTGACCAGCCTTACTGATTAGCCTTCCTGGTTGAACCTGACCAGCCTTACTGATTTAACCTGACCAGCCTTCCTGGTTGTACCTGACCAGCCATCCTGGTTGTACCTGACCAGCCTACTGGTTGAACCTGACCAGCTTTACTGGTTTAACCTGACCAGCTTTCCTGGTTGAACCTGACCAGCCTTACTGGTTTAACCTGACCAGCCTTCCTGGTTGAACCTGACCAGCCTTCCTGGTTGAACCTGACCAGCCTTCCTGGTTGTACCTGACCAGCCTTCCTGGTTGAACCTGACCAGCCTTCCTGGTTGAACCTGACCAGCCTTCCTGGTTGAACCTGACCAGCCTTCCTGGTTGTACCTGACCAGCCTTCCTGGTTGTACCTGACCAGCCTTCCTGGTTGAACCTGACCAGCCTTCCTGGTTGTACCTGACCAGCCTTCCTGGTTGAACCTGACCAGCCTTCCTGGTTGAACCTGACCAGCCTTACTGATTAGCCTTACTGATTTAACCTGACCAGCCTTCCTGGTTGTACCTGACCAGCCTTCCTGGTTGAACCTGACCAGCCTTCCTGGTTGTACCTGACCAGCCTTACTGATTAGCCTTACTGATTTAACCTGACCAGCCTTCCTGGTTGTACCTGACCAGCCTTCCTGGTTGAACCTGACCAGCCTTACTGATTGTACCTGACCAGCCTTCCTGGTTGTACCTGACCAGCCTTCCTGATTGAACCTTTCTAAACTACATAGGGAATAGGGTGCCATTTGGGATACAACCTCAGACTCTCGCTGGATGAGTTTTTGTGAGAACAAAGTACTGTGGCTATTCTGGTAATTCTTCAGGATCAGATTTGGGTTGGGAATTATAAGACCTGTTTTTAAAAGGAAAAAAATGGAATCGGGAACCTCTGTCTCTGGTTAGTTTTGGCCGAGGCATCAAATAATTTGGGTTTTCGTTGATGCAGTGTCCAAACATTCTCAATCCCTTTTTACTAAGGGCCTGATTCCGACTTAGGAATTTACGCATTTCCTACACACGCCTTTGCTACACACTCCTCAGTATTTGGTATTCAGACTTACCTTATTCAGTCACATAACGCGCTCTGCAGGTGTGTCTCCCTTGCTCGCTCTGAATAATTTCAACCCCTGAAAACCCTCCCACTTGCTGGCCAAAAGATTTTCTCATGGAGTTTTCATTCAATAGGGTTTTCAATACATTTATCTTAAGCAAACCCTTTAAATACGGTGTACCTTTTACACCGAACAGAAATATAAATGCAACATTTAAAATGTTGGCCCCATGTTTCAGGAGCTGAAATAAAAGATCCCAGAAATGTTTCATACGCACACACTAAGCTTATTAGTCAAAACATGTGGGCACAAATGTATTAACATCTTTGTTAGTGAGCTTTTCTCCTTTGCCAAGAAAATCCATCCAACTGACAGGTGTGGCATATCAAGAAGCTGATTTAACAGCCTGGTCATTACACAGGTGCACCTTGTGCCGGGAACATATCAAGAAGCTGAGTAAACAGAATGATCATTACACAGCTGCACCTTGTGCTGAGGACAACAAAAGGCCACTCTAAATGCCACAGATATCTCAAGTGTTGAGGGAGCATACAATTGGCAAACTGTGGGTTTGCACAACTAAAGAATTTCTGCACACACTGTAAGAAACTGTCTCAGGAAAGCTCATCTGCGGGCTCGTCGTCCTCACCTGGGTCTTGACCTGACTGCAGTTCGGCGTCGTAACCCGACTTCAGTAGGCGAATACTCACCTTCGATGGCCACTGGCATGCTGGAGAAGTGTGCTCTTCAGAGATGAATCCCGGTTTCAACTGTACCGGGCAGACGGCAGACAGCATGTACAGTATGGTGTCATATGGGCGAGCGGTTTGCTGATGTCAATATTGTGAACATAGTGCCCCATTTTGGTGGTATGGGCAGGCAGACATGAGCTACGGGCATTTGATCAAATCAACATTTAAATCAAATCAAATTGTATTGGTCACATACACATTTTTTAGCAGATGTTATTACAGGTGTAGCAGAATGCTTATCGATGGCAATTTGAATGCACAGATATACCGTGACGAGATCCTGAGACCCGTACTATTCATCTGCCGCCATCACCTCATGTTCTCAGAATGCAATTTTTTAAAACAAATTTTACCCTTTATTTAGCTAGGCAAGTCAGTTAAGAACAAATTATTATTTACAATGACAGCCTAAAACAGCCAAACCTGGACGATGCTGGGCCAATTGTACCCAGCCCTATTGGACTCACGGCCGGTTGTGATACAGCCTGGATTCGAACCAGGGTGTCTGTAGTGACGCCTCAAGCACCGAGATGCAGTGCCTTAGACCGCTGCACCACTCGGGATCCCTTATATGACACAGCCCCATGTCGCAAGGATCTGTACACAATTGCTGGAAGCTGAACATGTCCTAGTTCTTCCATGGCCTGCATACTCACCAGACATGTCACCCATTGGACATGTTTGAGATGCTCTGGATCGACGTGCACGACAGCGTGTTCCAGTTCCCGCCAATAGCAACTTTACACAGCCATTGAAGACGAGTGGGACAACATTCCACAATCAACAGCCTGATCAACTCTATGCGAAGGAGATGTGTCGCGCTGCATGAGTCAAATGGTGGTCACACCTGATACTGATTGGTTGTCTGATCCACGCCACTACCTTTTTATTAAAGGTATCTGTGACCAACAGATGCAGATCTGTATTCCCAGTCAATGTGAAATCCATAGATTAGAGCCTAATACATTTCCTTCCGTTGACTGATTTCCTTATATGAACTGTAACTCAGTAAAACCGTTGAAATTGTTGCATGTTGCGTTTTATATTTTGTTCAGTGTGGGTAACATTTTGTCCACAGACTCACTAGAGAACAGAACATTAGGGATATGGTAATGTTATCATAGGGAGAGTAACGTACAACAGTAGGCTATACCCTTGTCTATTGCCTACACCAACCACTGAACTGTGACGACAGTCCCCAGGTTCAGAAGAAATTCAAGGAAATGTACAGTATTATACAGAGACATGATGGCATGGAACTCCCTTTCACTCTCATATAACGCGCTATTGGTTAGAGCCTGTGAGTAAGCATTTCACTGTAAGGTCTACACCTGTTGTATTCAGCATTTCACTGTAAGGTCTACACCTGTTGTATTCAGCATTTCACTGTGAGGTCTACTACACCTGTTGTATTCAGCATTTCACTGTAAGGTCTACACCTGTTGTATTCAGCATTTCACTGTAAGGTCTATCTACACCTGTTGTATTCAGCATTTCACTGTAAGGTCTACACCTGTTGTATTCAGCATTTCACTGTAAGGTCTACCTACACCTGTTGTATTCAGCATTTCACTGTAAGGTCTACCTACACCTGTTGTATTCAGCATTTCACTGTAAGGTCTACCTACACCTGTTGTATTCAGCATTTCACTGTAAGGTCTACCTACACCTGTTGTATTCAGCATTTCACTGTAAGGTCTACCTACACCTGTTGTATTCAGCATTTCACTGTAAGGTCTACCTACACCTGTTGTATTCAGCATTTCACTGTGAGGTCTACTACACCTGTTGTATTCAGCATTTCACTGTAAGGTCTACCTACACCTGTTGTATTCAGCATTTCACTGTAAGGTCTACACCTGTTGTATTCAGCATTTCACTGTAAGGTCTACCTACACCTGTTGTATTCAGCATTTCACTGTAAGGTCTACACCTGTTGTATTCAGCATTTCACTGTAAGGTCTACACCTGTTGTATTCAGCATTTCACTGTAAGGTCTACCTACACCTGTTGTATTCAGCATTTCACTGTAAGGTCTACTACACCTGTTGTATTCAGCATTTCACTGTAAGGTCTACCTACACCTGTTGTATTCAGCATTTCACTGTAAGGTCTACCTACACCTGTTGTATTCAGCATTTCACTGTAAGGTCTACACCTGTTGTATTCAGCGCACGTGACAAATAAAGTTTGATTTGAATAACAAACCCAGTTTCCAAAAGAAAGGAAGCCAACAACACCTCTCCCTCATGTGACCTACTTGTTGGATGTACTGACAAAACTAACCAGGAATCAAGGTAAGAACCAAGTGCAGATTGTGTGAAGTAACAATGTTTATTGTAAGGGGCAGGCCGACGACAGGTCAAGGCAGGCAGGGGTCGATAATCCAGAGGTGGAGCAAAGGTACAGGACGGCAGGCAGGCTCAGGGTCAGAGACAGGCAGTGGTCAGATGGGCAGGTACAGGGTCAGGACAGGCAAAGGTCAAAAACCAGGCGGATGAGAAGAGAGACTAGGGAAAACCAGGAGCTGAGACAAAACGCTGGTAGGCTTGAACAAACAAGATGAACTGAAATACACAAGGGATAATGGGCGACACCTGGAGGGGGGTGGAGACAAGCACAAGGACAGGTGTAACAGATCAGGGCGTGACATAAGTAATTGACGCACACAGTGGCGACCCGTCATTCAGAGCCCCACCTGCTGTGAGCCCCACATTTTTAGCCCCACCTGTTTTTTGGGGGGACTTGCCTGTTTTGCATGTTATTTGGCATTAATACGTTAATACATATCAGTTTGCAAACAATGTAAAATAATAAAAATTCATTGAGTTAATAAAGCCACATACAAACATGGTCTCTTTTTTGTTTTCTTGAGTAAGGCAGCTCCAAAATTCAGGTGTTTCAGCCCAGCTCAGTGCTTTCTGTGGTGGAGCAGTCAGCGGAAAATACGGAGCTTAGGGGTTGGTAATGTTCTCTAGTTGTGCCATGATTGGCTCAGTGTTCTGTCATTCATGGGGACACTACGTCACCGCCAAGTCTAAGGGTAGAGCTTGAAAATTCAAGCCCCTTGGGTGCTGCTATAAAGTTACATTAGAAGTGCCCATCCAAGAAGGCTTAAGGTCATTGGCCATAGATAAAATGACGTCAAATCACGTTATATCTACAGTAGCTTTGATTGGACTGATCATGTCAACATCATACCTTCAAAATCTTAGCTAGCAGTCATCATCATGAATCAAGTCGACAATCTACTGGCAAATCCTTTTTTATCCTTGTCATATGAAGATAAATAATGAAGAGAAATTATAGATAAAACTTATTGGTGCTCATCGGCCATTGGACATAAACATTACACAACAAGTTGGAAATAGCAAATTCAACAATGAGTGGTTTGGAAGGAATCAGTGGTTAACTTCATGCAGTGCAAAGCAATCACTAGCCTGCTCTTCAGTGGAGTGGCTGTGTGGTCCCAAGTCTGGGATTAAGGGTCTCTTTTCCAAGTTTAAAATGATTAACATTCAACACTGGCCATGCTGTCAATGAAGCATGACTTGTGTCGGGCTAAAAGCAACTGTTCAAGACAAATGGTAACTCAGGAACAAACCGATCCGACTGGGAAAATACGTTTTGAACGGTCATCCACCTCGGTTTTGGTAAATTGGGAACTCTGCCTCTTTCTGGAGCAACCACCTGATGTTCACTGACGTCATCATGATTCAACCTTGTTTTTTCCCAGAGTTCCCAGTTGTCTTGAAAGCGCCATAAATCCAGAGAATGCCAGACTTTGATGACAAAGTTTGATGAGAAAATTTGCTCATGAAGGACCGCTGCGCCACCTTCCTGTTCAAGTGAGCACAGCACAACAAAGTGAGTCCAAAAATGTCTTGTATATTTTATTTATTTTTTATTTCACCTTTATTTAACTAGGCAAGTCAGTTAAGAACAAATTCTTATTTACAATGACGGCCTACCAAAAGGGAAAAGGCCTACTGCGGGGACGGGGGGCTGGGATAAATTATACATATATATATATATAAATATAGGACAAAACACATATCACGACAAGAGAGACAACACTACATAAAGAGAGACCTAAGACAACAACACAGCATGGTAGCAACACAACATGACAACAACATGGTAGCAACACAACATGGTAGCAGCACAAAACATGGTACAAACATTATTGGGCACAGACAACAGCACAAGGGGCAAGAAGGTAGAGACAACAATACATCACGCAAAGCAGCCACAACTGTCAGTAAGAGTGTCCAAGATATTGTCTTTGAATGAAGAGACGGAGATAAAACTGTCCAGTTTGAGTGTTTGTTGCAGCTCGTTCCAGTCGCTAGCTGTAGCGAACTGAAAAGAGGAGCGACCCAGGGATGTGTGTGCTTTGGGGACCTTTAACAGAATGTGACTGGCAGAATGGGTGTTGTATGTGGAGGATGAGGGCTGCAGTAGATATCTCAGGGGGGGGTGTGTGGCCTAAGAGGGTTTTATATATAAGCATCAACCAGTGGGTCGTGCGATGGGTATACAGAGATGACCAGTTTACAGAGGAGTTTAGAGTGCAGTGATGTGTCCTATAAGGAGCAATGGTAGCAAATCTGATGGCCGAATGGTAAAGAACATCTAGCCGCTCGAGAGCACCCTTACCTGCTGATCTATAAAGTATGTCTCTGTAATCTAGCATGGGTAGGATGGTCATCTGAATCAGGGTTAGTTTGGCAGCTGAGGGGAAAGAGGAGCGATTACGATAGAGGAAACCAAGTCTAGATTTAACTTTAGCCTGCAGCTTTGATATGTGCTGAGAGAAGGACAGTGTACCGTCTAGCCATACTCCCAAGTACTTGTATGAGGTGTCACGCACTGGCCATAGAGAGGTTTTTATTCTCTATTTTAGTTAGGCCAGGGTGTGACTAGGGTGGGCATACTAGTTTCTTTATTTCTATGTTTTCTATTTCTTTGTGTTTGGCCGGGTCTGGTTCTCAATCAGAGGCAGTTGTCTATCGTTGTCTCTGATTGAGAACCATACTTAGGTAGCCCTTTTTTCCACCTGTCTTGGTGGGAAGTTGACTTTAGGGCACATAGCCTTTAGCTTCACGGTTTGTTTTTGTAGTGTTTATTGTTTTGTTCGGCGTCATTTTTATTAATAAAAGAAAATGTACGCTCAACACGCTGCACCTTGGTCCTCTCCTTTTAACGGCCGTGACATGAGGTGACTACCTCAAGCTCTAAACCCTCAGCGGTGGTAATCACACCTGTGGGGAGAGGGGCATTCTTCTTACCAAACCACATGACCTTTGTTTTGGAGGTGTTCAGAACAAGGTTAAGGGTAGAGAAAGCTTGTTGGACACTAAGAAACATTTGTTGTAGGGCATTTAACACAAAATATGGGGAGGAGCCAGCTGAGTATAAGACTGTATATAAATGGATGAGAGAGATTCCTACTGCCTGAGCTATGTTGTTGTTTGTAAATTGAGAAGACCGTGGGGCCTAGGATTGTGCCTTGAGGTACTCCCTTGGTGACAGGCAGTGGCTGAGACAGCAGGTTTTCTGACTTTATACACTGCACTCTTTGAGAGAGGTATCAACACAAATGGGAGGTATACTGTAGCTAAGAAAGTAATACTAAGTGTATGTTGTGTAGTAACCTGTTAGTAGACCATGTGCCTCACACTAATAATTGTGTCTATTTTCCCCTCTTAATTTCGCCTACTGTTCTGACTTGGTGGTGTAAGAGCTTTCATTGTCTGCATACTGTATATGCCCCCTTTATTTATCCTACGGTTCTGACTTGGTGTACAGGGAGAACACTGTAAGAACTGTCCATGTTCTGAATTATGTCGCTGTACATTTCAAAAGTGCTGAACAAATAATTATATTGACTACGTCCGTCCTAGCTCGCTCATCAATGTCTTAATCGAAATTACGGATTGCCTCTTATCCGCTTGTCATCCCCTTATGCCATAGTTTGTACATTTCAATTCTCAGTAGAAACCACATTTGTTTAAGCAAGTCAGCCATATCAGCTATGTTTTTTTAAAGGCAGTAAATGAGGCTGAATGAACTGTTTTGCTGCCAGCCAAGGCTCCGCTGATAGCCAGGTGTAGCAGTGGTAAGATGTTGGGACTGCTGTTAGGATAGCTATATGTAGGCCCTAACAGTTTGTGGGCACCGTTTGTCACCGTTAGAGAGCAATTCATGTACTCTTTAGTGTTGTGTTGTATAGTGACTTTGCTGGCATAGGTCACACATTTATTACACATTTTGCCCCACCAAGATTTGCATGCTTAAATGACCACTGCACACACACACACACACACACACAGACACACACACACACACACACGTTCATGTTATTAAATGTGTGTAAATTGTAAAGTATTTTGTCTGTAATGTGTTTTCCACTATGTGTCGGACCCCAGTAAGACTAGCTGTGGTCATTGACACTGGCTAATTGGCGTGTGCTGCGTTCCATAACGATTGAATGTGCCAACTTGTCTTTTTGATATGGTCAACTGTTACTAATGATCCTCAGCTACAACCACACGGCCGTGACGGCGTTTACAGAGGAAACAAATGAAGGTAAATCACACAATGTAATTAAATGGAATGATAATGTAGGCTATGCCAACTGAAGGGAACTAACTGATAATGTAGCATATACCAACTGAAGGGAACTAACTGATAATGTAGACTATACCAACTGAAGGGAACTAACTGATAATGTAGACTATACCAACTGAAGGGAACTAACTGATAATGTAGACTATACCAACTGAAGGGAACTAACTGATAATGTAAACTATACCAACTGAAGGGAACTAACTGATAATGTAGACTATACCAACTGAAGGGAACTAACTGATAATGTAGACTATACCAACTGAAGGGAACTAACTGATAATGTAGACTATACCAACTGAAGGGAACTAACTGATAATGTAAACTATACCAACTGAAGGGAACTAACAGTAAATGGAATGATAATGTAAACTATACCAACTGAAGGGAACTAACTGATAATGTAGACTATACCAACTGAAGGGAACTAACAGTAAATGGAATGATAATGTAGACTATACCAACTGAAGGGAACTAACTGATAATGTAGACTATACCAACTGAAGGGAACTAACAGTAAATGGAATGATAATGTAGACTATACCAACTGAAGGGAACTAACAGTCCATTTTCAGTTGAACATGTGTGGTTATTAGGCCTACTGACGGTCCATACTGATAGTGGCTAATATTTAACATGATAGAAACGGGAAACAGAGAAAGTCGAGTATCCTCTCTAACAATGGATCCTCTCTGATTGTCTCTCTACAGGTCAGTGGATCCTCTCTGATTGTCTCTCTACGGGTCAGTGGATCCTCTCTGATTGTCTCTCTACAGGTCAGTGGATCCTCTCTGATTGTCTCTCTACAGGTCAGTGGATCCTCTCTGATTGTCTCTCTACAGGTCAATGGATCCTCTCTGATTGTCTCTCTACAGGTCAGTGGATCCTTTCTGATTGTCTCTCTACAGGTCAGTGGATCCTCTCTGATTGTCTCTCTACAGGTCAATGGATCCTCTCTGATTGTCTCTCTACAGGTCAGTGGATCCTCTCTGATTGTCTCTCTACAGGTCAGTGGATCCTCTCTGATTGTCTCTCTACAGGTCAATGGATCCTCTCTGATTGTCTCTCTACAGGTCAGTGGATCCTCTCTGATTGTCTCTCTACAGGTCAGTGGATCCTCTCTGATTGTCTCTCTACAGGTCAGTGGATCCTCTCTGATTGTCTCTCTACAGGTCAATGGATCCTCTCTGATTGTCTCTCTACAGGTCAGTGGATCCTCTCTGATTGTCTCTCTACAGGTCAGTGGATCCTCTCTGATTGTCTCTCTACAGGTCAGTGGATCCTCTCTGATTATCTCTCTACAGGTCAGTGGATCCTCTCTGATTGTCTCTCTACAGGTCAGTGGATCCTCTCTGATTGTCTCTCTACAGGTCAGTGGATCCTCTCTGATTGTCTCTCTACAGGTCAGTGGATCCTTTCTGATTGTCTCTCTACAGGTCAGTGGATCCTCTCTGATTGTCTCTCTACAGGTCAATGGATCCTCTCTGATTGTCTCTCTACAGGTCAGTGGATCCTCTCTGATTGTCTCTCTACAGGTCAATGGATCCTCTCTGATTGTCTCTCTACAGGTCAGTGGATCCTCTCTGATTGTCTCTCTACAGGTCAGTGGATCCTCTCTGATTGTCTCTCTACAGGTCAATGGATCCTCTCTGATTGTCTCTCTACAGGTCAGTGGATCCTCTCTGATTGTCTCTCTACAGGTCAGTGGATCCTAACTGATTGTCTCTCTACAGGTCAGTGGATCCTCTCTGATTGTCTTTCAACAGATCTAACTGTAGAGAGACAGAGGATTCATTGAAGAGCTAGAAGGAAACACGGAGAAGGAGAGAGCGAGAGGGAGGGTGAGATAGAGGGAGACAGAGAGAGAAAGAGAGAGAGGAAGAAAGGAGAGAGAAAGAGAGAGAGAGAGAGAGGAAGAAAGGAGAGAGAGAGAGAGAGGAGAAGAAAGGAGAGAGAGAGGAACAAAGGAGAGAGAGAGAGGGGGGGAGAAAAGAGAGGGAGAGGGTGGGGAAGAAAAGAGAGGGAGAGAGAGAGAGAGGAAGAGAGAGAGGAAGAAAGGAGAGAGAGAGGGGAAGAAAGGAGAGAGAGAAATGAGAGAGAGAGAGAGGAAGAAAGGAGAGAGAAAGAGAGAGAGAGATATGAGAGAAAGAGAGAGAGAGGGGAAGAAAGGAGAGACAGAGAAAGGAGAGAGAAAGAGAGAGAGAACGAAAGGAGAGAGGAAGAGAGCTACCTTCTCCAGCAGGAGGAGTGCAACAATGAAAAGGACACTCCCTTCCTTTTCTGCCCACTCCTTTAATAAAACGTTTGTTTTTTTCATCAACTAAAGCAGAACCAGATGAGGTACCTCAGCCATGCCCCGAGGTACCACTGTAGGAGTACGTCCACATTTAGTACACTTAGTTGGACTAATTCACTGTGAGTGGCTATGTGCTAATGACAACACACACACACACACACACACACACACACACACACACACACACACACACACACACACACACACACACACACACACACACACACACACACACACACCATATCCAGGTATACTGAAAAGCCTTGTTGAGGGTCCAGAGCTGGGTCTCCGGATGGCCTTAACCCTTCACCTGCCACGTATGCTGTCAGTGAAGCAGCAGAGTAAAAAGACAGCACGGAGATCTGTCGTTTCCCACTGGCAGTTAACCCACTGTTCCCCCCCCCCCCCGCACCTCTCTGATTCCGAGGGGTTGGGTTAAATGCCGAAGACACATTTCAGTTCAATGCATTCAGTTGTACAACTGACTAGGTATCCCCCTTTTCAAACTTTTTGACTGGTACTGTATATACACATCAATTACACAAAACACAAAAATCAAAACACAGCCACATGAAACCAACACATCCTACTGGTCACAAACTGGAAACCAACACATCCTACTGGTCACAAACTGGAAACCAACACATCCTATTGGTCACAAACTGGAAACCAACACATCCTACTGGTCACAAACTGGAAACCAACACATCCTACTGGTCACAAACTGGAAACCAACACATCCTACTGGTCACAAACTGGAAACCAACACATCCTACTGGTCACAAACTGGAAACCAACACCTCCTATTGGTCACAAACTGGAAACCAACACATCCTATTGGTCACAAACTGGAAACCAACACATCCTATTGGTCACAAACTGGAAACCAACACATCCTACTGGTCACAAACTGGAAACCAACACATCCTACTGGTCACAAACTGGAAACCAACACATCCTACTGGTCACAAACTGGAAACCAACACATCCTACTGGTCACAAACTGGAAACCAACACATCCTATTGGTCACAAACTGGAAACCAACACATCCTACTGGTCACAAACTGGAAACCAACACATCCTATTGGTCACAAACTGGAAACCAACACATCCTATTGGTCACAAACTGGAAACCAACACATCCTACTGGTCACAAACTGGAAACCAACACATCCTATTGGTCACAAACTGGAAACCAACACATCCTATTGGTCACAAACTGGAAACCAACACATCCTACTGGTCACAAACTGGAAACCAACACATCCTATTGGTCACAAACTGGAAACCAACACATCCTACTGGTCACAAACTGGAAACCAACACATCCTACTGGTCACAAACTGGAAACCAACACATCCTACTGGTCACAAACTGGAAACCAACACATCCTACTGGTCACAAACTGGAAACCAACACATCCTATTGGTCACAAACTGGAAACCAACACATCCTATTGGTCACAAACTGGAAACCAACACATCCTACTGGTCACAAACTGGAAACCAACACACCCTATTGGTCACAAACTGGAAACCAACACATCCTATTGGTCACAAACTGGAAACCAACACATCCTACTGGTCACAAACTGGAAACCAACACATCCTATTGGTCACAAACTGGAAACCAACACATCCTACTGGTCACAAACTGGAAACCAACACATCCTACTGGTCACAAACTGGAAACCAACACATCCTACTGGTCACAAACTGGAAACCAACACATCCTACTGGTCACAAACTGGAAACCAACACATCCTACTGGTCACAAACTGGAAACCAACACATCCTACTGGTCACAAACTGGAAACCAACACATCCCACTGGTCACAAACCGGTTGAATCAACGCTATTTCAACGTAATTTGTCAACGTATTGTGATGTGGAAAAATACATTGGATTTGAAAAAAGGCATCAACTGTTGTTTTGAGGGTGACATTTCAACCACAGGATTATGTTATCATTGTAACCAATTTTCAACATAGACAAACCTTTTTTTTTTGTAGCTTTGAAACAACGTCATATCCACTATCAAAAAAACAAAAACGCAATAGGCTGGGCAGCACCTCCTGGAGAGTTGATCTATCCATTGGTCTCCTATTCAGGCTTATAACCAAGTCCTGCTTGGCTTCTAGAGTTTTTGTGGACTACCGTGAGAAGGATTTTTGAGAGAATGTCATAGCCCTTTCCTGCAGTCAATGACCAAAAGTGTGATGTCTTATTTTGTTATATTTCAGTCTTTTGTGATGTATAGGAAATGTAATATTGGGATGCAAACTCAAAATTGAATACATTTCAACTCTGTATATGACATGATACAGGTGTCTTCTTTTTAAGCCAGTAACCATGTGTGTGAGGTTTATACTTTTGTTTCAAAGTCTTTTTTTTTTAAGACTACCCAGAATCACTGTGTGCGACCCTGATTTAGCTGCAGTCAAAGGTTATCAACTAAACAGATACACAGTATATGTTATATTCCTTTTCTTTTAGCCATGTAGACTCATCTTCTTTTTTTATAATCTGCTAAACCGTTACAATTATAACTGGCTATACTTATTTCACCCCTTACCATAACTAGATACTATTCTCAGTCTAAATTGACCATAATTAGTGCTTGTAAAGTTACTGCCATCAGAGGTATTATGAAGGTCAAAACTAGAGCTTTCAAATGTCTGATATTTAGAATTCAAGAAATAAGTTCTAGCAATATTTGTTTTATTCCCTTGCCTGTTTGCCTGTGAGCCAATGCCACAGATGTTAGAAAATTGAGACAAGACATTATGTGTGTAGTACATCCGATGTGCATGATATTGGATGTGATTTAGTGAGAGTGTGTACGATGTCTGTATAAGAGTAAGACTATAATGTGTGATGTCCAAATAAATAATAACTCCGCCAATTTGCATGGTTGAGTGTCTATGTGTGTAACATGTAGTGCGTAAAGCCTTAATATTCATTATGATAATTGTAATCCATATCGTATCACCGTCATAGTTGCGTCATAATTACCTTTTAACATCATTGAAAAACACATCCCAGCATTTCCATAGCAATTGATGTTTCACATGATCATGAAAGAGACCTTGCATTACTCTCAAGACGGCTTCACTACAGTACACATGTATTCCGTACAATATGTTATTATTCCCCAATGTCCCTATTCTGATATCTTCCCCTTGCTTGTTGTAAACATATATAAACTTGTAGACAAATACATAAAAAAGATAAACAAACAATAAACACATGAAATTATAAAACAGTTCTCGACCATAGTGGGAGAAAAGAGGAGAGAGAGAAGAGAGCGAGATCAGGTGTGTGTTTGTGTGTATAAGTCCGTATGTGTAAGTGAGCATGTCATTGAGTATGTGTGTGTTCATATCCACTTCATAGTGTTCAGATATTTTTACAGTTCCAATACTTTCTTTTTATCGTAACTTGAAGTCCCTGTAGAATTTAGTACAGCCACGGTGTTATGTGACTGCTACCTGCTGACTACTACCTGTTGACTGCTACCTGTTGACTGCTACCTGCTGACTGCTACCTGCTGACTACTATCTAGGTTGGCCCTTTATTGCAACCAGTTGTTTTACAAAAGATAACAATAACTATGATGATGTATCTGAGAAATTAGTAATATGCCACAAGCCTGGACGGCAGTGAATGAAACAGTCTGTTATACAGTTAGCATATGTCTTGTGTTTGCAAATTGTATCTGCCTATCTACTCTGATTTCAAAGCACTCTCATCTGTGTGTGCCAGAGTGCAGAACTGATCACCTGGTACAATCTGTATTTAATGTGTCTGTATCTACAGTATCCTTGGACATCGTCACGGGCATCCCTTGGCAACACCACAATCAAAAAAGATTTTCCAAAACCACCCATTTTATTCCCTTTCCTAAATTTCCCTCAGCTAAGGAGACGGCCCAGCTCATGGTGCAGCACGTCTTCCGGATCCATGGACTGTCGGTCGACATGGTTTCCAATCGCAGTCTTCAGTTCTCATACTGGTTCTGGAAGGCCTTCTGCACCCTCATTGGGTCGTCGGCAAGCCTGTCCTCTGATTTTCATCCCCAGTCTAACGGCCAGTCGGAGCGAGCCAATCAGGATCTGGAGACGACTCTTCGCTGCCTCGTCTCCACCAATCCCACCACCTGGAGCCAGCAACACATGTGGGTGGAATATACCCACAACCCCCTGTTCTGCTACGGGTCTCTTGTCATTCAAGTGTTCCCTGGGATATCAGACCCCGCTCTTCCCGGAGGAAGAGGTCAGCATACCTTCTGCCCAGATGTTCGTCCGTTGTTGCCGTACCTGGAAGAGAGCCCGGGCCGCTCTTCTCAAGACCACCTCTAGGTCTCGACAACAGGCGGACCGACCCCTGCTCTATGCTACCGTCTTGGGCAGCAGGTATGGCTGTCCACTCGGGATCTGCCCCTCCGGGTAGAGTCCTGCAAACTTTCCCCCCCACTTTTTCCCATCTCTAAGGTCATTAGCCCCTCTGCTGTTCGCCTTCTGTTGCCCCTCAGTCTCCGTATACATCCCACTTTTCATGTGTCTAGGAATAAACCTACGTCTCACAGCCCTTTGTCTCCTGTTTCCCATTTCCTCTCATTATCCTCCTGCGTTTTCTGTTTGTCTGTGGCCAGTTCGTCTTGTCCCATCAAGTCCTACCAGCGTGTTCCCTGTGTTTCCTATGCTCTAGTTTTAGGGTTTTCTTAGTCTTCCCAGTTCTGACCTTTCTGCCTGTCATGACCCTCATCCTGACCGCCGTCCTGTCTTGTACCTGCCTGACTCTGATTTGGATTATGACTCTTTACCTGCCTTACCTTTTTCCTGCCCTTTGAACTATAATAAACTCAGAGACTCATACTATCTGCCTCCTGTGCATCTTCGTCTTAGTCTGAGCTGTGATACCGGATGCATTGGACGCAACTTCCCCTTTTTGGACTTTAACAAGATGATGCTTCATCTTAACTCCTCCTCCACGTTTACTGGATTGGTTGAACAGTACAGAAGAGAACTTCCCCTTTTGGACTTTAACAAGATGATGCTTCATCTTAACTCCTCCTCCACGTTTACTGGATTGGTTGAACAGTGCAGAAGAGAACTTCCCCCTTTTGGACTTTAACAAGATGATGCTTCGTCTTAACTCCTCCACGTTTACTGGATTGGTTGAACAGTGCAGAAGAGAACTTCCCCCTTTGGACTTTAACAAGATGATGCTTCATCTTAACTCCTCCTCCACGTTTACTGGATTGGTTGAACAGTGCAGAAGAGAACTTCCCCCTTTTGGACTTTAACAAGATGATGCTTCGTCTTAACTCCTCCTCCACGTTTACTGGATTGGTTGAACAGTGCAGAAGAGAACTTCCCCCGACTGTTTTGTTGTCAGGACCAGATAGAAAGAAAAGACACTCAGTTACGTCAGGTACGTCAGGTTAGTATCTGTGTAATGTTGTAATGTTTTTTTTGCACCATGGAAATTAGGGACCACAACGAAAAGAATTCTCCAATTTTTTTTTGTGAAATCCTTGTCATGTTTTTAAAATGTACAGTGTGTGTATCAATCAATCAATCAATCAATCAATCAATCAATCAATCAATCAATCAATCAATCAATCAAACAATCAAACAATCAGACCACAGGGATGTTTGCTGTTTGTGTTTAGTTAACACAATACTGTGGAGCTGGACGGTACTGGTTACAGGAGAGAAGGAACCCCTCCCTCCCTCAACACTAGATCACAGGGTTGGTTAATGATGGAGACGCCACGTGTATCCACAGAGTTGGTTAAATCTGCCTTTTTCTACCAGGCCCCTGTCATGTGGAATAATCTCCAAGTAACGTTTCATTTGGATGTGTTGTTGTCTCTGGGTCAGTTGAGGAGAAAGGCTAGGGATTTTTATATTGATACATGTGTTTGTTTTGTTTGATTGTTTATTGTGTATATGAGAGAGAGAGAGAGAGAGAGAGAGAGAGAGAGAGAGAGAGAGAGAGAGAGAGAGAGAGAGAGAGAGAGAGAGAGAGAGAGAGAGAGAGAGAGAGAGAGAGAGAGAGAGAGAGAGAGAGAGAGAGAGAGAGAGAGAGAGAGAGAGAGAGAGAGAGAGAGAGAGAGAGAGAGAGAGAGTCAGTCAGAGTCAGAGTCCCACACTAGGTTATGACTTTATAAGTGAACATCTGGCCAAATTACACAACAAAGGGAATAGCCCAAACCTCTTTCTGTGACAGAAACAAGGCTGTTTCTTTAAAGCATGTGGCTTCAATGGAAGGGTCCTACGCCTCCTAATTCCCAGTTCCCAGTTAGGGAGGAAGAGAGGGTGGCGAGAAAGACGGAGTGTGTGTGTGTACGAAAGTAAGTTCTGGGTCATTCCATTTACTGTCAATAACCAAGGTTTTATGCTATCTTCTATATCCCAGTCTCTATAAACGAGTCTCTATATCCTAGCCTCAATACCCTAGTCTCTATATCTTCTATATCCTAGTCTCTATATCATATACTCTATATCCTAGTCTCTATTTCCTAGTCCCTATATCCTAGTCTCTATATCCTAGTCTCTATATCCTAGTCTCTATATTCTCTATATCCTAGTCTCTATATCCTAGTCTCTATATTCTCTATATCCTAGTCTCTATATTCTCTATATCCTAGTCTCTATATCCTAACTACATCCTAGTCTCTATATCCTAGTCTCTATATCCTAGTCTCTATATCCTAGTCTCTATATCCTAGTCTCTATATTCTCTATATCCTAGTCTCTATATTCTCTATATCCTAGTCTCTATATCCTAGTCTCTATATTCTCTATATCCTAGTCTCTATATTCTCTATATCCTAGTCTCTATATCCTAACTACACCATAATCTCTATATCTTACTCTCTATATCCTAGTCTCTATATCCTAGTCTCTATATTCTCTACATCCTAGTCTCTATATCCTAGTCTCTATATCCTAACTACTGTATCTTAGTCTCTATACCCTAGTCTCTATATCTTAGTCTCTATATCCTAGTCTCTATATTCTCTATATCCTAGTCTCTATATCCTAGTCTCTATATTCTCTATATCCTAGTCTCTATATCTTAGTCTCTATATCCTAGTCTCTATATCCTAGTCTCTATATTCTCTATATCCTAGTCTCTATATCCTAGTCTCTATATCCTAACTACATCCTAGTCTCTATATCCTAGTCTCTATATCCTAGTCTCTATATCCTAGTCTCTATACCCTAGTCTCTATATCCTAGTCTCTATATTCTCTATATCCTAGTCTCTATACCCTAGTCTCTATATTCTCTACATCCTAGTCTCTATATCCTAGTCGCTATATCCTAGTCTCTATATTCTAGTCTCTATAACCTAGTCTCTATATCCTAGTCTCTATATCCTAGTCTCTATATCCTAGTCTCTATATCCTCTATATCCTAGTCTCTATATTCTAGTCTCTATATCCTAGTCTCTATATCCTAGTCTCTATATCCTAGTCTCTATATTCTCTATATCCTAGTCTCTATACCCTAGTCTCTATATTCTCTACATCCTAGTCTCTATATCCTAGTCGCTATATCCTAGTCTCTATATTCTAGTCTCTATAACCTAGTCTCTATATCCTAGTCTCTATATCCTAGTCTCTATATCCTAGTCTCTATATCCTCTATATCCTAGTCTCTATATTCTAGTCTCTATATCCTAGTCTCTATATCCTAGTCTCTATATCCTTGTCTCTATATCCTAGTCTCTATATTCTAGTCTCTATATCCTAGTCTCTATATTCTAGTCTCTATATCCTAGTCTCTAAATTCTCTATATCCTAGTCTCTATATTCTAGTCTCTATATCCTAGTCTCTATATTCTCTATATCCTAGTCTCTATATTCTAGTCTCTATAACCTAGTCTCTATATCATCGTCTATATATTATCTACATCCTAGTCTCTATATCCTCTCAATCCAAGTCTCTATATCCTCTATATCCTAGTCTCTATATTCTCTATATCCTAGTCTCTATATTCTCTATATCCTCGTCTCTATATTCTAGTTTCTATATCCTCTATATTCTAGTCTCTATAATCTAGTCTCTATATTCTAGTTTCTTTAATCTAGTCTCTATATCCTAGTCTCTATATCCTAGTCTTTTTAATCTAGTCGCTATATCCTAGTCTCTAAATCCTAGTCTTTTTAATCTCTAAATCCTAGTCTCTATATCCTAGTCTTTTTAATCTAGTCTCTATATCCTAGACTTTTTAATCTATTCTCTATATCCTAGTCTTTTTAATCTAGTCTCTATATCCTAGTCTCTATATCCTAGTCTATATATACTAGTCTTTATAATCTAGTCTCTATATCCTAGTCTTTTTAATCTAGTCTATATGTCCTAGTCTCTTTATCCTAGTCTTTTTAATCTAGTCTCTATATCCTAGTCTCTATATCCTAGTTTCTATATCCTAGTCTCTATTTCCTAGTCTTTTAATTCTAGTCTCTATATCCTAGTCTCTATATCCTAGTCTTTTTAATCTAGTCTCTATATCCTAGTCTTTTTAATCTAGTCTATGTCCTAGTCTCTATATCCTAGTCTTTTTAATCTAGTCTCTATATCCTAGTCTCTATATCCTAGTCTCTATATCCTAGTATTTTTAATCTAGTCTCTATATCCTAGTCTTTTTAATCTAGTCTCTATATCCTAGTCTTTTTAATCTAGTCTATATATCCTAGTCTCTATATCCTAGTCTTTTTAATCTAGTCTCTATATCATAGTCTCTGTCTCTATATTCTAGTTTCTATATCCTCTATATTATAGTCTCTATATTCTAGTCTCTTTAATCTAGTCTCTATATTCTAGTTTCTTTAATCTAGTCTCTATATCCTAGTCTCTATATCCTAGTCTTTTTAATCTAGTCGCTATATCCTAGTCTCTAAATCCTAGTCTTTTTAATCTCTAAATCCTAGTCTCTATATCCTAGTCTTTTTAATCTAGTCTCTATATCCTAGTCTTTTTAATCTATTCTCTATATCCTAGTCTTTTTAATCTAGTCTCTATATCCTAGTCTCTATATCCTAGTCTATATATACTAGTCTTTATAATCTAGTCTCTATATCCTCGTCTTTTTAATCTAGTCTATATGTCCTAGTCTCTATATCCTAGTCTTTTTAATCTAGTCTATATGTCCTAGTCTCTTTATCCTAGTCTTTTTAATCTAGTCTCTATATCCTAGTCTCTATATCCTAGTTTCTATATCCTAGTCTCTATTTCCTAGTCTTTTAATTCTAGTCTCTATATCCTAGTCTCTATATCCTAGTCTTTTTAATCTAGTCTCTATATCCTAGTCTTTTTAATCTAGTCTATGTCCTAGTCTCTATATCCTAGTCTTTTTAATCTAGTCTCTATATCCTAGTCTCTATATTCTAGTCTCTATATCCTAGTATTTTTAATCTAGTCTCTATATCCTAGTCTTTTTAATCTAGTCTCTATATCCTAGTCTTTTTAATCTAGTCTATATATCCTAGTCTCTATATCCTAGTCTTTTTAATCTAGTCTCTATATCATAGTCTCTATATCCTAGTCTCTATATCCTAGTCTTTTTAATCTAGTCTATATGTCCTAGTCTCTATATCCTAGTCTTTTTAATCTAGTCTCTATATCATAGTCTCTATATCCTAGTCTCTATATCCTAGTCTTTTTAATCTAGTCTATATGTCCTAGTCTCTATATCCTAGTCTTTTTAATCTAGTCTCTATATCCTAGTCTTTTTAATCTAGTCTATATCTTAGCCTCTTATCCTCTCTCTACCAGGTCCCACTTGCTGTCCCATATTTGTGGTGTATGTATAGTGTGTGTGTGTGTGTGTGTGTGTGTGTGTAGTCTGTGTGTGTGTGTGTGTGTGTGTGTGTGTGTGTGTGTGTGTGTGTGCGCGTGCGTAGTGTATGTCTGTTTGTATGTGTGTGTGTGTTTGTGTGTGTGTGAGTGTGTAGTGGGATCTCTAGAGGGGAACTAGAGGGGACCACCCATGTTGGTTACAGTGTGGACAGGGTTACAGCATTACAGTTATTATGCACTACAGTAAATCATTCTGTCTGTGTGGTGTGTGTGTGTGTGTGTGTGTGTGTGGGTGGGTGGATGGGTGTGTGCATGTTTGTCATAGGGTGGTTCCTCAAATAATGGCTTTTTTTTCAGCTTACAGTGTGGCAAAACACAGTGCAATGAAGCCGAACACGATTGCTAAAACAACAACACTATGGAAATGTCCATTGTAAGATTAAGACTAATGGAAGTAAATGTTTGATTTCATACAGCTAAAGTCTTTCTGACTGCATTTCAAATGGCATCCCCCTTCCTTGTATAGTGCACTTCCTGTTGAACGAGGAAGAGCTCGGCTAGCTTATTTGGAAAGTTTGTTGTTTTGGAAAGTTGGCATCAGTTGCTGGGACCTACTATCTGTCACGTGATCCTGCTGACCAAGGCCGGGTCTGAGGAGCTGTTTAGCGTAGCAGCTAGCCTAACTGCTAGCTGGCTGCATATAAAGCTATCAGGGTTTTCTTGAGGGCTTGCACGCAGCCCAAGACGCGGTTAGCCATTGTGGCTGGGACCGCGTATTGTCCCGTGGCGGTCTAGATCCTTGCTGTTTGTTGTCGTTGTTTCAAATCTTCCCTGTGACCTGCCTTGTCTGGAACGGCGAGGAGTAACAGCATAACCTACGTTGTTACCATGACAAAGACCAAAGCCGCCGGGAGTGCCGTTGAGGACAGCGGTGTCTTTTTTATCACAGGTGAAGGATCTTTTAAACGAACAAAAAAACATTAAGCAGTTGTTAAAACAAAAATAAAATAATGTTGTGTCCAAAAACTGGTGGATTCTACTAATAACAGAATGGACGACCTGACCAGAGAGGTCCAGGACCTGAAGAACAGTTTGCAGTTCTCCACGGGTCAGCTCGATGAGTTTAACACTTGTGTTGTTCTAAGGGTCAAAAATGACCCGCCACTATGTTTAACAGAAGAGAAAACCCCCTAAATGATATTTTTGAACTTGAAATTTGATGACTTTTCCTAGAGTGACCCCAACATTAGAAAAAGTGAAACCTTTGTTCATATTTCCATGAAAGCTGTACACCACCAGGGTACAAAGATTGTCTCAGGGTCATTTTTGACCTGGCAGTTGTAAAATAATTTACGCACCACAAAGAAACACACACACACACACACACACACACACACACACGCACACGCACACGCACACACACACAGACACAATGAAAAATGTAGATTATGTGTGCTACTGATTGAACTCAGCCAGCTGCTCCTGAAGAGGAAGATCACCATGGTAGGCACAGTTAGAAAGAACAAGCCTGAGCTCCACCCTGCACTCCTCACAACAAGGTGGAGAGAGGCCTTCTCATCAAAGTTTGCCATCACCCCCACCACCACTCTAGTGTCTTACCTCCCAAAGAGGAACAAGAATGTGGTCCTCCTGAGGACACTGCACAAAACGGCTGAGATCAGTGATCGTGAGGACAGGAAGCCAGCCATCATCCTGGACTACAACCACAACAAAGGAGGTGTGGACAACCTGGACAAGGTGATTGGAATTTACAGCTGCAGGAGGATGACTGCCCGCTGGCCCCTGGTCGTCTTCCATAACATCATTTATATGTCCTCATACAATGCCTTCGTGATATGGAACAAGATCAACCCTACCTGGATGCCTGATAAGCGGAACAAGAGGAGGGTGTTCCTGGAGCAGCTGGAAAAGGCACTTGTAACCCCACACATTCAAAGAAGGGAGCGCCTCCACCGCACAGCAGACTCTGCAGCGCTTGTGAAAGCTGTTCAGGGGGCTGAATCTTGTCCTGATCCACCTGAGGCTGCAGCTGGGGCAGGCAAGTGGAGGAGATGCCAATTCTTCCACCCAAAGGACTGTAAAACAAATACTATGTGCTGCACATGTGAGAAATACATCTGCAAAGTCCATGCACACACACTTGCATACTGTCCTACATGTGTTAATTAGAGTTGATTGATTTATGTTCTTCACATTTTTGTTTGTATCTATTATCTTATTTTGTTCTTATTTATTGTTGTTGTTTATACACCTTGTGGCTGGGAGCAATGGTTAAAACATGGAAGAAGACTAGTATTTTGTAGTTGAATTCCTCATTGTACAATATATAACAATATATCACTATGTTGCCAAAAAAGTTCAAGACTTATTGTTTCCCTTCAATAAAATGTATTCAAAACTACTTTCTGCAAATTTCTGCTACTTTCTTAGGCAATACAAGTGATATCTCTTGCTAAAAAATATGTTTACACCTATGCAGTACCTTTAGCAATAATAATAATAAACCTCTACTTTAGTAAAGAAAACAATTATGACAGGTGTGTTGTAATAAAAAACGAGTGGTGTCCACTGATTAAATGCAGTCTTTCTGCATTGTGAAGAGGGAAAACCCAGATATTCACAAAGTTTGTGATGAATGACAGGTCATTTCTTCATGCAAAATAGATTTGGGGTTTAAAATTCAATTAAGCTGCTTTATTTTAGGGGTTTAGTGAAGGCAGGTCCTTTTTGAGTATACAGAATGTTAAGACTACACAAGCGTTAAACAGGAGAACGGCAAAATGACAGCAATCTGTAAGTTATTGAGAGATGACATCAGTTCTGTATGTGAATCCATGATAACAGTGAGGGAAATAATCTCGGAGAAACTGAAGATGGACCACAGGAAGATTAAGGTGGAGTGGAAAACCCACCACCAGCCAGGGTGACAGGCCCAGGCCAATAGTGGTCACGTTTCTGACGTTCAAGGACAAAGTAGCTGTTCTGGAAAGAGTCAAGAACTTGAGAGGAACGTATATCTTCCTCAATGAGGACTATCCTGAAGCTGTGCGCCAGAAGAGGAAAGAACTTATCCTCTAACGAGCCTCAACCCCGGATCCGGGATCACCCCCCACCCCCCACCCCACACTGATTAGCATCGCTAGCATAGCGTCACAATTAAATAGTAGCATCTAAATATCATTAAATCACAAGTCCAAGACACCAGATGAAAGATACAGATCTTGTGAATAAACCCATCATTTCTGTTTTTTAAAATGTTTTACAGGGAAGACACAATATGTAAATCTATTAGCTAACCACGTTAGCAAAATACACCATTTTTCTTTGTCCACCATTTTTTCTCTCCACCACTAGCTATCACCAATTCGGCCAAATAAAGATATTGATAGCCACTAACCAAGAAAAAACCTCATCAGATGACAGTCTGATAACATATTTATTGTATAGGATAGGTTTTGTTAGAAAAATGTGCATATTTCAGGTATAAATCATAGTTTACAATTGCACCCACCATCACAACTCGACTAGAATTACTACAGAGAGCAACGTGTTTTACCAATTTACTCATCATAAAACATTTCATAAAAATATACAGCTCACAGCAATGGAAAGACACAGATCTTGTGAATTCAGACAATATTTCAGATGTTCTAAGTGTTTTACAGCGAAAACACAATAAATCGTTATATTAGCATACCACATATGCAAACGTTACCCCAGCATGAATTCAAGCCAAAGAGAGCGATATCGTTATCATCGCCAAAATATATTAATTTTTTCACTAACCTTCTCAGAATTCTTCCGATGACACTCCTGTAACATCATATTACAACATACATATAGAGTTTGTTCGAAAATGTGCATATTTAGCCATAAAAAACCGTGGTTATACAATGAAAATAGTAGCAAAACAAGCCTGAAAATGTCGGTCGCCATCTTTCAGAGTGATCTAGTTTAATCAATAGCTAATCATATACTTGACTAAAAAATACAGGGTTGACAGGAATCGAAAGACAAATTAGTTCTTAATGCAATCGCTGAATTACATTTCTAAAATTATCCTTACTGTGCAATACAGGGTTCGCCAAGCGAAGCTATACCAAACAAAATGGCGGAATATGCGTTTAAAATTTTTCGACAGAACAACGATTTATCATATTAAATATTTCTTACTATGAGGTGATCTTCCATCAGAATCTTGGGCAATGTATCCTTTCTTGGGTCTAATCTTCTTTTGGTCGAAAGATGTCCTCTGTCCGTCGAAATGCCCACTAACGTTCGACCGGTACTGGAAACGTGCCCATCGCTTCAAAGTGCACCACAAAGAAAATGCCTCAAAATCGCACTAAACGGATATAAATTGCTATAAAACGGTTTAAATTAACTACCTTATGATGTTTTTAACACCTCTAACGAGTAAAAACATGACCGGCGATATATAAGTGGCTAAACCAAAGCCTGGAAAGACAGGAGGTCCAACGTCCATCGTGCGTAATGCGCAGGGAGCAAAGGGATGGTACATCCGGTCTTTGCCGTTTTATACAGGCACTGATTGCGCAATCGACTCCATTCAAATTGTCACCACTTACTGACATCTAGAGGAAGGCGTGGGCAGTGTTTGTATCCTCATAGGATTTACAGGGAGTTTAAAACTGATCTGGAACCAGAGGCCAAGATGTCTGAAATCTCACACACTAGGAGGAAAAGTGCTGTAGAATGAGTTCTGTTTCACTCAGAGACATAATTCAAACGGCTATAGAAACTAGAGAGTGTTTTCTATCCAATAATAACAATAATATGCATATTGTACGAGCAAGAATTGAGTACTAGGCAGTTTAATCTGGAGAGCAAATTATGCTAATGCGAAACAGCTCCCCCTATAGTTGCTAGAGGTTATCTCAGCCATGAAAGCTGCCGGAGAGCGTGGTGACATTGCTTACATCCGCTATGACAGGCTCATTTTCCACTCTCCCTCCAGAAAGATTGGAAGGGATGAGAGAGCCAAGCCTATGGGCTCGTAGCTTCAACCCCACAGCACACACACTTACACACACAAACTGATTGATGGACCGCTGAATGTATATTTTCTTCTCTTACTTTGTTTGCTCTTTTCCATAGTATGTCTATCTCTGATAAGCTTCCCAGGAAAGGGCTGGAAATAGCCCATACTAATATGTAGCCTTAGCAATAAGATTCATTAAATCAATAACTTGCTAACATCAGATAACATTCATATATTAGCCATTTCTGAGACTCACCTAGATAAATAATTTGATGATAGTAGCAATACAATTATATAACATCTATAGAAGAGACAGGAACGCTTATGGGGGAGGTGTTGCTGTATATATTCAGAGCAATATCCCTGTAATGCTTAGAGAAGCTCTTATGCCAAGTGTTATTCAAGTGTTGTGGTTGCAGGTTCACCTGGCACATCTAAAGCCTTTTCTTTTGGGGGTGTTGCTATAGGCAACCAAGTGCTAACAGTCAGTACCTAAATAATATGTTTGAAATGCTTGATATTGTATGTGATGTAAACAGACAGGTCTACTTTCTCGGGGACCTGAATATTGACTGGTTTTCATCTAGCTGTCCCCTCAAGAGGAAGTTTCTCACTGTAACCAGTGTCTGTAATGTGGTTCAGGTTATTAATCAACCTACCAGGATGTTTACAAACACTACAGGAACTAAATCATCCACATGTATCGATCACATTTTTACTAATAATGTAGAACTTTGTTCTAAAGCTTCATCCATACCCAGTGGATGCAGTGATCACAATAGTGGCTATATCCAGGAAAGTCAAAGTTCCAAAAGCTGGGCCTAAAATAATGTATACGAGATCATACAAAAGATTTAGCTGTGACTCTTATGTGGATGATGTTAAACATATGTGTTGGTCTGTGCATCCAGATGCTGCACTTGATGAATTTATGAAAATACTTTATTGATAAGCATGCACCTGTTAAGAAGCTGACTGTTAAGGCTCCATGGATTGATGAGGAATTGAAAAACTGCATGGTTGAACGAGATGGTGTCACGATCCTTTTTATGTCTCTATTTTGGTTTGGTCAGGGCGTGAGTTGGGGTGGGCATTCTATGTTTTGTTTTTTTCTATTTCTATGTTTTGGCCGGGTATGGTTCTCAATCAGGGACAGCTGTCTATCGTTGTCTCTGATTGGGAACCATACTTAGGTAGCCCTTTTTTCCACCTGTCTTTGTGGGAAGTTGACTTTGTTTAGGGCACATAGCCTTTGAGCTTCACGGTTTGTTTTTGTAGTGTTTATTCTTTTGTTCGGCGTCATTTTGATTAAATAAAAGAAAATGTACGCTCAACACGCTGCAACTTGGTCCGCTCCTTTCAACAGCCGTGACAGATGGGGCAAAAGGAGTGGCTAATAAGTCTGGCTGCACATCTGACTGGCTATGTGACTAAACTCAACAAAAAGAAGAATAAACTGCATTATAAAGCCAAAATCAATTATATAAAGAATGACGAAAAAAAAACATTTTAAATGAAATTATGGGCAGAGAAACAAATTCAACTCCATCTTTCATCAAATCAGATGCTCATTCTTCATCACAAAACCATTTGATATTGGCAATTATTTTTTATAATTACTTCATTGGAAAAGTGGGGAAACTTAGGCATGAAATGCCAACAACAAACAGTGAGCCATCGTATTAATTCATTAAAAAACAAATAATGAAAGAAAACCATTGCAAGTTAGAATTTTGTAAAGTTAGTGTGGGAAAGGTTATCGATCAATATTGACAAACCTCCTGGCATTGACAATTTAGATGGAAAGCTCCTGAGGATGGTAGCTGACTCTATAGCCATTCCTATCTGTCATATCTTTAATCTGAGCCTGGAAGAAAATCTTTGTCATCAGGCCTCCTGGAAGGAAGCCAAAGTCATTCCCCTACCCAAGAGTGGTAAATCGGTCTTTACTGGTTCTAACAGCAGACATATCAGCTTGTTGCTAGTTCTTACCAAACTGTTGGAAAAAACTGTGTTTGACCAAATACAATGCTACTTCTCTGTAAACAAATTAACAAGAAACGTTCAGCATGCTTATAAAGAAGGGCACTCAACATGTACTGCACTGACACAATGACTGATGATTTGTTGAAAGAAATTGATAATAAGAAGTTTGTGGGAGCTGTCCTCTTAGATGTCAGTGCAGCCTTTGATATTATTGACCATAACCTGTTGTTGAGAAAACGTATCTGTTATGTCTTTTCAATCTCTGCCATATTGTGGATTCAGAGCTATCTATCTAATAGAACTCAGTGTTTTCGTTAATGGAAGCTTCTCTAATGTCAAACATGTAAAATGTGGTGTACCACAGGGCAGCTCTCTAGGCCCTCTACTCTTTTCTATTTTTACCAATGACCTGCCACTGGCATTAAACAAATCATGTGTGTCCACATATGCTGCTTATTCAACCATATACGCATCGGTAAGCACAGCTAAGGAAGTCACTGAAACCCTTAACAAAGAGTTGCAGTCTGTTTTGGAATGGGTGGCCAGTAATAACCCGACCCTGAACATCTCTAAAACTAAGAGCATTGTATTTGGTACAAATCATTCCCTAAGTTCTAGACCTCAGCTGAATCTGGTAATGAATGGTGTGGCTTTTTAACAAGTTGAGGAGACTAAATTACTTGGTGTTACCTTAGATCAGGCCGGTGCAATTCCAGTCCTCGGGGGCCTGATTGGTGTCACACTTTTCCCCCATCATCCCTAGCAAACACACCTGATTTAAACGAATTGCATTCTACACTGAAGATCATGATTAGTTGATTATTAGAGTCAGGTGTGTTAGCTGGAACTGGGGGTAAAAGTGTGACAACAATCAGGCCCCCAAGGACTGGAGTTGCCCAGGCCTGTCTTAGAATGTAAACTGTCATGGTCAAAACATAGATTAAATGGTTGTAAAGATGGGGAAGAGGTCTGTCTGTAATAAAGAGATGCTCTGCATTTTTGACACCACACTCCACAAAGCTAGTCCTGCAGGCTCTAGTTATATCTTATGTTGATTATTGTCCAGTCATATGGTCAAGTGCTGCAAAGAAAGACCTAGTTAAACTGCAGCTGGCTGAGAACAGAGCGGCACGTATTGCTCTTCATTGTAATCAGAGGGCTGATATTAATACTATGCATGCCGTCTGGCTAAGAGTCGAGGAAAGACTGACCGCGTCACTTCTTGTTTTTATAATATCATGCATGAACATGAACGTGTTGGAAATTCCTAATTATTTGCAGAGTCAATTTACACACAGCACTGACACACAAACGTATCCCACCAGACATGCCACCAGGGGTCTTTTCACAGCCCCTAAATCCAGAACAAATTCAAGGAAACATACAGTATTATACAGAGCCATGAGTCCATGGAACTCCCTTCCATCTTATACAGCGCAAGTGAACAGCACCTCTCCCTCATGTGACCTACTTGTTGTGTGTATGTATTGACATGTACAGTATGTGTAACTAATAGACGCACACACACATATATGTCCATGTTTTTAAATGTATGTAAATTGTAAAGTATTTTGTCCGTAATGTCTTTTTCGTTATAAGTCGGACCAACAGTAAGACTAGCTGTTGTCATTGGCGTCGCTAATGGGATCCTAATCAATCTAATCACAATAACAATCTAATCACTACCTTTGATCAAGGTCAATGAGCCATAAATAGTTTCTGAGAGGGGAAGGTCAATGAGCCATAATGACTTTCCGAGAGGGGAAGGTCAATGAGCCATAAATAGTTTCTGAGAGGGGAAGGTCAATGAGCCATAATGACTTTCTGAGAGGGGAAGGTCAATGAGGATTGTCAGCTTTTGATCCACATTCCAACTCGAGTGATTACATGTACACAGCAATGGAGGCTGGTGGGAGGAGCTTAGGAGGACGGGCTCATTGTAATGGCTGGAACGGACTCAATGGAACGGTATCAAACCAATGGAAACCATTACTCCATTCTATTGATTCCATTTCAGCCATTACAACGAGCCCGTCCTCCTATAGCTCCTCCCACCAGCCTCCACTGGTACACAGTAAGACCTACAGCAGCCAATGGCCCGTACAGCTGCCAACTGAAGCAGTCAAGAGGTCTTGCTTTTAAATTGTGTCTGTGTGTGTTTCTGTGTGTGTGTGTTTGTCCTGTTGTTATTATAACAAATACAATGATGTTGGCAGGCTCCAGACTCTTCCTGTGATTACATTTTTTATTTCCATCCTAGATTTGTAATGGTAGAAAATCCTTCAGGATACAAGGACAAATACCTGTTTATACCCTGCCTGTCCTGGAGTCTGCTCTCATATACGCACGCACGCACGCACGCACGCACGCACGCAGGCAGGCAGGCAGGCAGGCAGGCAGGCAGGCAGGCAGGCAGGCAGGCAGGCAGGCAGGCACGCACGCACGCACGCACGCACGCACGCACGCACGCACGCACACACACACACACACACACACACACACACACACACACACACACACACACACACACACACACACACACACACACACACACACACACACACAGCTCTGAAGACAACTCCCTGCTTATAGTGTCTGTGCAGTAGGTTACGATGGAGACTTAGGTTTGAATAACAGTCTGAGGAGGAGATGGAGCCCTCATCAACCGAGTTCATGTGTTTAGGAGTAGCAACCAGTGTTATCATTACCAAGAGGCTCATTGCCAAGATAACATTTACCTAGATAACCATTACCAAGAGGCTCATTACCAAGAGACTCATTACCAAGAGGCTCATTACCAAGATACTCATTACCAAGAGACTCATTACCAAGATACTCATTACCAAGAGACTCATTACCAAGAGCCTCATTGCCAAGATAATCATTATCAAGAGGGCCCTTACCAAGATAACTATTACCAAGAGGCTCATTACCAAGAGACTCATTACCAAGATACTCATTACCAAGAGACTCATTTCCAAGATAATCATTATCAAGAGGGCCCTTACCAAGAGGACCCTTGCCCAGAGGCTCATTACCAAGAGACTAATTACCAAGAGACTCACTACCAAGAGAACCCTTACCAAGAGAACCATTATCAAGAGGCTCATTACCAAGAGAACCATTACCAAGAGGCTCATTACCAAGAGGACCTTTACCAAGAGGCTCATTACCAAGAGAACCATTATCAAGAGGCTCATTACCAAGATGCTCATTACCAGGAGACTCACTACCAAGAAACTCATTACCTAGAGAACCATTACCAAGAGGGCCCTTACCAAGATAACCATTACCAAGAGACTCGATACCAAGAGACTCATTACCAGGAGACTCACTACCAAGAGGCTCATTACCAAGAGGACCTTTACCAAGAGGCTCATTACCAAGAGACTCATTACAAGATAATCATTATCAAGAGGGCCCTTACCAAGAGGCTCAATACCAAGACAACCATTACAAAGAGACTCAATACCAAGAGATAATTACCAAGACAAACATTACTTAGATGCTCATTACCAAGAGGTTCATTACCAAGAGGTCCATTACCAAGAGACACATTACCAAGAGAATCATTACCAAGAGGCTCATTACCAAGAGAACCATTACCAAGAGAACCATTACCAAGATCCTCATTACCAAGAGAACCCTTACCAAGAGGCTCAATACCAAGAGATAATTACCAAGACAAACATTACTTAGAGGCTCATTACCAAGAGGTTCATTACCAAGAGGCTCATTACCAAGAGACTCATTACCAACAGACTCATTAACAAGAGACTCATTACCAAGAGAACCATTACCAAGAAGACCCTTACCAAGACAACCATTACGAAGAGACTCATTACCAAGAGAACCCTTACCAAGAGGACCCTTACCAAGAGAACCATTACCAAGAAGACCCTTACCAAGAAGACCCTTACCAAGATAACCATTACGAGAGACTCATTACCAAGAGGCTCATTACCAAGAGGCTCCTTACTAAGAGGCTCATTACCAAGAGGCTCAATACAAAGAGAACCATTACCAAGAGGCTCATTACCAAGATAACCATTACCAAGAGGCTCATTACCAAGAGGCTCATTACCAAGAGGCTCCTTACAAAGAGGCTCAATACAAAGAGAACCATTACCAAGAGGCTCATTACCAAGATAACCATTACCAAGAGGCTCATTACCAAGAGAACCATTACCAAGAGAACCATTATCAAGAGAACCATTACCAAGAGGTTCATTACCAAGAGGACCATTACCAAGAGACACATTACCAAGAGAATCATTACCAAGAGGCTCATTACCAAGAGGCTCCTTACAAAGAGGCTCAATACAAAGGGAACCATTACCAAGAGGCTCATTACCAAGAGAACCATTACCAAGAGGCTCATTACCAAGAGAACCATTACCAAGAGAACCATTATCAAGAGAACCATTATCAAGAGGCTCATTACCAAGAGAATCATTACCAAGAGGCTCATTACCAAGAGGCTCCTTACAAAGAGGCTCAATACAAAGGGAACCATTACCAAGAGGCTCATTACCAAGAGAACAATTACCAAGAGGCTCATTACCAAGAGAACCATTACCAAGAGAACCATTATCAAGAGAACCATTATCAAGAGGCTCATTACCAAGAGAACCATTACCAAGAGGCTCATTACCAGGAGACTCACTACCAAGAAACTCATTACCTAGAGAACCATTACCAAGAGAATCATTACCAAGAGGGCCCTTACCAAGATAACCATTACCAAGATAATCATTACCAAGATCCTCATTACCAAGAGAACCCTTACCAAGAGACTCATTACCAACAGACTCATTAACAAGAGACTCATTACCAAGAGAACCATTATCAAGAAGACCCTTACCAAGATAACCATTACCAAGAGACTCATTACCAAGAGACTCATTACCAGATAATCATTATCAAGAGGGCCCTTACCAAGATAACCATTACCAAGAGACTCATTACCAGATAATCATTATCAAGAGGGCCCTTACCAAGATAACTATTACCAAGAGACTCATTACCAGATAATCATTATCAAGAGGGCCCTTACCAAGATACTGATTACCAAGACAACCATTACAAAGAGACTCAATACCAAGAGATAATTACCAAGACAAACATTAATTAGAGGCTCATTACCAAGAGGTTCATTACCAAGAGGACCATTACCAAGAGACTCATTACCAACAGACTCATTAACAAGAGACTCATTACCAAGAGAACCATTACCAAGAAGACCCTTACCAAGATAACGCTTACCAAGAGACTTATTACCAAGAGACTCATTACCAGATAATCATTATCAAGAGGGCCCTTACCAAGATAACCATTACCAAGAGACTCATTACCAAGAGACTCATTACCAGATAATCATTATCAAGAGGGCCCTTACCAAGAGACTGATTACCAAGACAACCATTACAAAGAGACTCAATACCAAGAGATAATTACCAAGACAAACATTACTTAGATCCTCATTACCAAGAGGTTCATTACCAAGAGGACCATTACCAAGAGGCTCATTACCAAGAAAACCCTTACCAAGATAACCATTACCAAGATCCTCATTACCAAGAGAACCCTTACCAAGAGGCTCAATACCAAGAGATAATTACCAAGACAAACATTACTTAGAGGCTCATTACCAAGAGGTTCATTACCAAGAGGCTCATTACCAAGAGACTCATTACCAAGAGACTCATTACCAAGAGACTCATTACCAAGAGAACCATTACCAAGAAGACCCTTACCAAGATAACCATTACGAAGAGACTCATTACCAAGAGACTCATTACCAAGAGACTCATTACCAAGAGAACCCTTACCAAGAGGACCCTTACCAAGAGGACCCTTACCAAGAGGACCCTTACCAAGAGGACCATTACCAAGAAGACCCTTACCAAGAAGACCCTTACCAAGATAACCATTACGAGAGACTCATTACCAAGAGGCTCATTACCAAGAGGCTCCTTACTAAGAGGCTCATTACCAAGAGGCTCAATACAAAGAGAACCATTACCAAGAGGCTCATTACCAAGATAACCATTACCAAGAGGCTCATTACCAAGAGGCTCATTACCAAGAGGCTCCTTACAAAGAGGCTCAATACAAAGAGAACCATTACCAAGAGGCTCATTACCAAGATAACCATTACCAAGAGGCTCATTACCAAGAGAACCATTACCAAGAGGATCATTACCAAGAGTGTCATTACCAAGAGGCTCATTACCAAGAGAACCATTATCAAGAGGCTCATTACCAAGAGGATCATTACCAAGAGGCTCATTACCAAGAGGCTCATTACCAAGAGAAGCATTACCAAGAGGCTCATTACCAAGAGAACCATTATCAAGAGGCTCATTACCAAGAGCCTCATTACCAAGAGGATCAGTACCAAGAGGCTCATTGCCAAGAGGCTCATTACCAAGAGAAGCATTACCAAGAGGGTAATTACCAAGAGAAGCATTACCAAGAGAGTAATTACCAAGAGAAGCATTACCAAGAGGTTCATTACCAAGAGGCTCATTACCAAGAGGAGCATTACCAAGAGGCTAATTACCAGGACGACTCTTACCAAGAGGACCCTTACCGAGAAGATGAATGTTCACGTCTGCTTGATTTAGGACATGCTCTCTGTTGCTGATACATTATACATACGTATGCAGGAGTGTGAATGAACACACACACACACACACACACACACACACACACACACACACACACACACACACACACACACACACACACACACACACACACACACACACACACACACACACACACAAACATATACTCCACAGGATGATTTGCAGCATGCTTCACTTAGTTTGAGCTCTTCCCTTACCCTATACGGTATATTCCCCTGTTCACTGTACGTGTATATGTGGGAGGCTAAGCATTACTGTCTAACCTTTAGGTAATGGAGTCAGTGTTCACTACTAAACATAGACAAAATGGCGGCTGGAGAGAAGGAAGAGGTAAACCTAAACCAACTGTTGGCAGAGTAATGGGCCTCGGAGGACAATGGAAGCCGTTTCTATGGTTTTACGGGGGAGGCCCTGTGTGTGTGTGTGTGTGCGTGTGTGTAGGTTACATGTTGATAGGAGAGACGGCCTCAGAAGATCACCTCTCTGTGTTATTGTATTTTTGGTTAAATCAGAATGGTTTCGAAAGCACACAATTGTATTTTATTGCAATAAATTAGCTAACTTGTTTGTGGTGTTTGTGTCCTCGAGTGTGATGCAACAGGCTGGCTTGACTTCTTCATGGGTTTGTCAGTTATGTAACGGCAGTGATAGTAAGGAAACGTCTGCATCCCAAATGGCACCATATTCCCTATATAGTGCACTTCTTTGGACCAGGGCCTATAGGGCAGTATAGATGTTATAGGGTGTCATTTGGTTGTTCCCTTGGTGATGCTCCAAGCCAGCTGGCCCCCGTTATTCCCTTGGTGACACTCCAAGCCAGCTGGCCTGGTGGTTTTGAGTCGCTGCGTTACATACTGTACAGAGCATGCTCCGAGATGCAGGTGTGTGTGTGTGTGTGTGTGTGTGTGTGTGTGTAGTTGAGTGTGTGTATGTGTGTGTGTGTGTTTGAGTTACACAACTCTTTCCACCCTGGTGCATGAGAACTGGGCTGAAAGCACCTGATGGTTGTGTATGCAACAGTCATATTGAGCAGTTTGTCTCTCTTTCTCTCTCTCTCTCCCCCCTCTTTCTTTCTCTCTCTCGTTCCCCCTCTCTCTTTCTCTCCATGTCTCTCTACTTCCATCTCGCTCACTCTCTCTCTCCCCCTCTCCTTCCTCTCTATTGCTCTCCCTTTTCTCTCTCCTTCCATCTTTGTCTCTCTCTCCCTCCCTCTCTTTTTCATGTTGTTCTCTCTCTCACCATCTGTTAATGTGGTCAGTGTGATTTCTGCAGACAGACTTTTCCAAACCTTGGTTCATTTTACATGTCACGTAATTCATCATCGTTGAGTGAGTCTTGGAAGAGTTGAGCTTCTTAGAAACATAGAAACCCAAACAGATCTGGATCTAAACTCAAACTCTAACTCTAGGTTCCTCATTCAGTAGCGGGAGGGTTGGGGGTGTTTGTGTGTGTGTGTGTGTTGGATGTGGGGTCCGATCTAAGCCCAAAAGGAGCAGTCACCATATTCTCACAAAGCTGAGTAGCAGGAGTTTTTCCTTGCGCCTGATGAAAAAAATGAGGGAGAGATTGTGAAGGAGGGATTCTGAGGGGGGGGGGGGATTCTGAGGGGGGGGGGGGGGGGGGATTCTGAGGGGGGGGATTCTTTTTCATTTATTTTCTTCCTCCTTTCTTCTCAGGATAGTTTGTGTGAACAAAATAACTAAAACCTGATCTTACCAGACAGCTCCTGAACTTCATAAATGTGTGGGTTTCTTTTTCACGGGATAAGGGGGTGTAGGCATTGGGGGGGGGGGGGGGGGGGGGTTAATGGGATGGAGGGGGGGGGGGGGTTTGGCTCCAGGATTATTTTGGTTTAGTATTAAAAAGGAAGAAAGGAACATGAGAGTTGTGGGGAGAGGAGTTGGTTTCAGGCACTAGCTGTCTTTTTATAACATTGTTCTATTTGGAGTTCTATAGGGTTCTATTTAGAGTTTTATAGGGTTCTATAGGGTTATATTTAGAGTTCTATTTGGGGTTCTATAGGGTTCTATTTAGAGTTCTATAGGGTTATATTTAGAGTTCTATCTGGGGATCTATTTAGAGTTCTATTTGGAGTTCTATAGGGTTCTATTTGGAGGTCTATAGGGTTCTATTTACAGTTTTATAGGGTTCTATAGGGTTATATTTAGAGTTCTATTTGGGGTTCTATAGGGTTCTATTTAGATTTCTATAGGGTTATATTTTGAGTTCTATCTGGGGATCTATTTAGAGTTCTATTTGGAGTTCTATAGGGTTCTATAGGTGTTCTATAGAGTTCTACTTGGGGTTCTATTTTGGGGTTCCAATAGGAGTTATATTAGGGGTTCTATTAGGAGTTATATCGAGTTCTATTTGGGGTTCTGTTTGGGGTTCTATTTAAAGTTATATTTGGAGTTCTATAGGTGTTTTATTTGGGGTTCTATTTCGAGTTCGATTTGGAGTTTTATTTGGAGTTCTATCGGGTTCTATGTGGGGTTCTACTTGGGGTTCTATTTAAAGTTATATTTGGAGTTCTATTTGTGGTTCTATAGAGTTCTATTTGGAGGTCTATGTGGTTCTATTTAGAGTCCTATAGGGCTCTATTTGGGGTTATAGTTAGAGTTCTATTTGGGGTTCTATTTAGAGTTCTATAGGGTTCTATTTAGAGTTATACAGGGTTCCATTTGGAGTTCTACAGGGTTCTATAGGGTTATATTTGGGGTTTTATCTGGTGTTCCTTGGGGTTCTTACCGTGAGTTTCAGGACCAACCATGCATGTATTGAGCATGGCTATTCTTCAACAGGGGCTGTTAGGTTAGGGATGTTTTGTCTGGCGGTGAAACCATTGAGCACCACCACCCGTCTTCATCTTATTTGATCCAACAGCACTGGGGCTTGTCTGCAAATCCATTCGATGCCAAACGTTCTCAGCTGTCTTCAAATCCATTGAACGCCGTCACGTTCTCAGCTCCTGAGACCCAGATGACCGGCCTTTGTGTTATTTGTGGCCTTTTTCCTTTGTCATCATGACTCCACTCTCTGATAGGCTCTGACAGGGAGCGATAGCAGAGCCCCATAGAGACCACATTCTCCCTGATCACTTGTCAGTACACATTAGCCCCATTCACAGCTACGTAGCTAACGGTATGGGCCATTCCCATTCACCACTAATGCTATGGGCAATTCCCATACACCACTAATGCTATGGGCCATTCCCATTCACCACTAATGCTATGGGCTATTCCCATTCACCACGAATGCTATGGGCTATTCCCATTCACCACGAATGCTATGGGCTATTCCCATTCACCACTAATGCTAAGGGTTATTCCCATTCACCACTAATGCTAAGGGCAATTCCCATTCACCACTAATGCTAAGGGCAATTCCCATTCACCACTAATGCTAAGGGCAATTCCCATTCACCACTAATACTATGGGCAATTCCCATTCACCACTAATGCTTTTGGCAACTCCCATTCACCACTAATGCTAAGGGTTATTCCCATTCACCACTAATGCTATGGGCCATTCCCATTCACCACTAATGCTATGGGCAATTCCCATTCACCACTAATGCTATGGGCAATTCCCATTCACCACTAATGCTAAGGGCAATTCCCATTCACCACTAATGCTATGGGCTATTCCCATTCACCACTCATCCTATGGGCAATTCCCATTCACCACTAATGCTATGGGCAATTCCCATTCACCACTAATACTAAAGGGCTATTCCCATTCACCACTAATGCTATGGGTTATTCCCATTCACCACTAATGCTTTTGGAAACTCCCATTCACCACTAATGCTAAGGGCTATTCCCATTCACCACTAATGCTATGGGCCATTCCCATTCACCACTAATGCTAAGGGATATTCCCATTCACCACTAATGCTAAGGGCTATTCCCATTCCCAAAACTTACCGTGTCCCAAATGGCAACCTATTCCCTATATAGTTCCCATAGGGCTCTGGTTAAAAGTAGTGCATTATATAGGTATTAGGGATGCCATAAGTCTGATGGTGCTAACTCTCCTGTTTGTTGAAGCTGCCCCACTGATGGCATTACAACCTGTCTAAACTGTTCTCTGAGCAGTTCACTGAAGATGAGATAAATGATTTTAAAACCACCTTCTGTATTATATTTTTTTAAAAGGTAGTAGGGCTAGAAATGGTCTGGTCTGGGAAAGCTGTTAGGGAGAAAACCAGCCAAAGGGGAATTTATTGGAGTGAGAACGAAAATAAACCCGGCGTCCGGGTTTGTATTATGTGTTGAGAGGAAAGTCAGGTGGAGGAGGAGAGACCCTGAGAAAGAGGAGCGTGAGACTTAAATGAACATTTTCACCAAGGCTACTGTAGGCCTTTCTGTTGTTTAATAAAGTGTGACCATTTATTATTAAAAGCATCCCATTGCTTCATATCTAGCCCATCGACCTTCTCATTTTCCATTGGAACAAGTGTTGTTGTACGGTTTCTTTTCCTGTTTAGTCATCTCAAGGCTAGAGAAAATACCTCCTCACTATGGCTGGGCTGGGGCTAGGGTGGAGAGAGATGACAGGGGAGCCAATAAGAGAGAAAGGGGAGATGGAGTGAGGGATGGTTGGTCTTCACAACACTCTTACTGCTGACTTGGAGAAAGACTGTCTAGCTGCTGTCATGTCACTCCTCCCTCTCCTCCACTCCTCCCTCTCCTCCACTCCTCCCTCTCCTCCACTCCTCCCTCTCCTCCACTCCTCCCTCTCCTCCACTCCTCCCTCTCCTCCACTCCTCCCTCTCCTCCCTCTCCTCCACTCCTCCCTCTCCTCCCCACTCCCCCCCACTCCTCCCTCTCTTCCCTCTCCCCCCCACTCCTCCCTCTCCCCCTCTTCCACCGGGCCTCAAAACAAACAGATGATAGAGAGGAGAAAAGGTAAGGAGGGAGGAATGAAAGAGTGCAGTGTGTGGAAGCCCAGAGTGCTCTTGGAATTCCAAGATGATGGGTAAGACGATAGGAGGGCAGGATGAGGTCACCACGAAGCGTCTGAGACCCGGTGAACCACAGCCTCACCCCCAACAACGCCCTCGGAGGCCCCTCTGTTGTCACGTGTTGCTGACTTCCAGAGAGTGGCGACGGGGGATCAATAAACCCCCAACAACAATAAACCCCTATAGAACACCTATAGAACTCCAAATAGAACCCTATAGAATCAAAATATAACTTTAAATAGAACCCCAAACAGAACCCCAAATAGAACTCGATAGAACTCCTAATAGAACTCTAAATAGAACCCCAAAATAGAACCATATATAACTCCTATTGGAACCTCTAATAGAACTCGAAATAGAACCCGAAGTAGAACTCTATAGAACACCTATAGAACCCTATAGAACTCGGAGGCCCCTCTGTTGTCACGTGTTGCTGACTTCCAGAGAGTGGCGACGGGGGACCAATAAACCCATCAACTTCGGGACACACTTGTGATTTGAATGATGCAATTTATGTTCCCACTTGTAAATAATAAAATGAGCATGAAATTAAAATGAACGAATCCCCTGTCGTCTACGAAATATAAACCTCAGTAACAGTTAAAGATTGATTTACATGTGTCAAGTTTCCACATCAGACATAAACAAATGCACATGCCATATAATTAGGTACGCCTCTCCATTCTTTTGTGTGAAATTGCGCAAACTCAAAAATAACACAGTGCCTTATGGGATTCCACCTTGCTATGAAGCCGGGCAGCGTTGCAGGCTAATTAGCCCCTACACCATCGATCATTTTCACTCCCTCAGCTTTGGGACACGTGTTCAAAATGGAGGAGGTGGAAGGGGCGAGGGGGAAAGAGGGTGATTTGGGATTTAACCACTCTGTTTTCTTCATAATGCATAGAGATATTTAGAGGACGCAACATTGTATCTGTCTGTGACATTATGTCGCCATCGAGGCCATCTCCCTTTTGATATAGTACATTTTCTTCTTCTACGTCTATGAGTTGGTAAACAAACTGAAAGGGTGCATACTGCCACATGGAGTGTGCTGTTTAAACAGTAATAAAGTCAATGTTTGCATAGGAAGTCCCACCCAGTGGACCACTTTAAAATAGCGAACTTCCTCAATGGCACTGCACATGCTATAAATGTGCTTTTGGGTCCTGGAGTCCTCTTTCTCTAAGTCGTAATGTGACTGTTGCATTGTGGGCGGTAACTTCTAGGCACTTGAACAAACCCTAACATGGTTTGTGATTTGGTTTGGTGTTGAGGCTTCGCTACAGGAGAGATAATAACTCTGATGGAGTACTCCTGATTATTATTTGACCATGCTGGTCATTTATGAACATTTGAACATCTCGGCCATGTTCTGTTATAATCTCCACCCGGCACAGCCAGAAGAGGACTGGCCACCCCTCATAGCCTGGTTCCTCTCTAGGTTTCTTCCTAGGTTTTGGCCTTTCTAGGGAGTTTTTCCTAGCCGCCGTGCTTCTACACCTGCATTGCTTGCTGTTTGGGGTTTTAGGCTGGGTTTCTGTACAGCACTTAGATATTAGCTGATGTACGAAGGGCTATATAAAATAAACTTGATTGATGTTCTGACTACTCTGACGGATTTGTTTTTTTTAATATATATTAAAAAATACAAGACGATCAACTGTGCCAGCTATCATGCCTTTGCTTAATGTTTCATCTTCTCATAAATAGCAAACCTGGCATGACCATAGAGTAATGTCTTCAAAATCACCAGTAAAACAATATGATGAGGATCATGGTGTAATATAATAGACAGATACACATTAACATGACATCAATCATATGACACCAGAGAATATTTGCCATTTTAAAGAAAAATAGATATCTCACAAAATCTGTTACGTAATAGTTTTTCAGATCAGTGTTTTCCAGCATATTGTGTTTAGGTCCCTTTTTTTATTTATTTTTTATTCAAACCTATCAAGAAAGTCTTCAAAGAGAGCAGCTTGTTGTTTTTTTGAGGTTTGTTATTAAAAGGTCCCTCCTCCCTCCACTCCAGTTGCCATAGAAGCAAACAAAGAAAATGGTCACTGCTGTGTCAGCCCCCTCCCCCCCCCAAAAAAGAAGCCAGTCTTTTCTATCTCTTTGTCACAGTCTGTCTTTCTCCTTCCCATCTGCCTGAATGAAACTACTCTACCGTTCAAAAGTTTGGGGTCACTTAGAAATGTCCTTGTTTTTGAAAGAAAAGCACATTTTTTTGTCCATTAAAATAACATCCAATTGATCAGAAATACAGTGTAGACATTGTTAATGTTGTAAATTACTATTGTAAGCTGGAAACGGCAGATTTTTTTATGGAATATCTACATAGGCGTACAGAGGCCCATTATCAGCAACCATCACTCCTGTGTTCCAATGGCACGTTGTGTTAGCTAATCCAAGTTTATCATTTTAAATGGCGAATTGATCATTAGAAAACTATTTTGCAATTATGTTAGCACAGCTGAAAACTATTGTTCTGATTAAAAAAGCAATAAAACTGGCCTTCTTTAGATTAGTTGAGTATCTGGAGCATCAGCGTTTGTGGGTTTGATTACAGGCTCAAAATGGCTAGAAACAAAGCACTTTCTTCTGAAACTCGTCATTCTATTCTTGTTCTGAGAAATGAAGGCTATTCCATGCGAGAAATTGCCAAGAAACTGAAGATCTCGTACAACGCTGTGTACTACTCCCTTCACAGAACAGCACAAACTGTCTCTAACCAGAATAGAAAGAGGAGTGGGAGTCCCCGGAGCACAACTGAGCAAGAGGACAAATACATTGGTGTCTAGTTTGAGAAAGACGCCTCACAAGTCCTCAACTGGCAGCTTCATTAAATAGTACCCGCAAAACACCAGTCTCAACATCAACAGTGAAGAGGCGACTCCAGGATTGCAAAGAAAAAGCCATATCTCAGCCTGGCCAATAAAAATAAAAGATTAAGATGGGCAAAAGAACACAGACACTTGACAGAGGAACTCTGCCTAGAAGGCCAGCATCCCGGAGTCGCCTCTTTACTGTTGATGTTGAGACTGGTGTTTTGAGGGTACTATTTAATGAAGCTGCCAGTTGAGGACTTGTTTGGCGTCTTTCTCAAACTAGACACCAATGTATTTGTCCTCTTGCTCAGTTGTGCACCGGGGCCTCCCACTCCTCTTTCTACTCTGGTTAGAGACAGTTTGCGCTGTTCTGTGAAGGGAGTAGTGCACAGCGTTTTATGAGATCTTCAGTTTCTTGGCAATTTCTCGCATGGAATAGCCTTCATTTCTCAGAACAAGAATAGACTAACGAGTTTCAGAAGAAAGTGCTTTGTTTCTAGCCATTTTGAGCCAGTAATCGAACCCACAAATGCTGATGCTCCAGATACTCAACTAGTCTAAAGAAGGCCAGTTTTCTTGCTTCTTTAAATCAGGACAACATTTTTAAGCTGTGCTAACATAATTGTAAAAGGGTTTTCTAACGATCAATTAGCCTTTTAAAATGATGAAGTTGGATTAGCTAACACATCGTGGCATTGGAACACAGGAGTGATGGTTGCTGATAATGGGCCTCTGTAGACCTATATAAATATTCCATTTAAAAAAATCTGCCGCTTCCATCTACAATAATGTCTACACTGTATTTCTGATCAATTTGATGTTATTTTAAATGGACAAAAATAGTGTTTTTCTTTCAAAAACAAGGACATTTCTAAGTGACCCCAAACTTTTGAACGGTAGTGTATATCTTTGGATACGGCAGCTAGTCTGTCCTTTCTCCTTTGTGTTATGATAATAATGCCCACTGTATGTAGGAAGGGAAGGAACCCAGTTTGTTTGTAGGAAGGGAAGGAAGGAACCCCATTTTGTTTGTAGGAAGGGAAGGAAGGAAACCCAGTTTGTTTATAGGAAGGGAAGGAAGGAAGGAAACCCAGTTTGTTTGTAGGAAGGGAAGGAAGGAAACCCAGTTTGTTTGTAGGAAGGAAGGAAACCCAGTTTGTTTGTAGGAAGGGAAGGAAACCCAGTTTGTTTGTAGGAAGGGAAGGAAGGAAACACATTTTGTTTGTAGGAAGGAAGGAAACCCAGTTTGTTTATAGGAAGGGAAGGAACCCAGTTTGTTTGTAGGAAGGGAAGGAAGGAAACCCAGTTTGTTTATAGGAAGGAAGGAAACCCAGTTTGTTTATAGGAAGGAAGGAAACCCAGTTTGTTTGTAGGAAGGGAAGGAAGGAAACCCAGTTTGTTTATAGGAAGGAAGGAAACCCAGTTTGTTTGTAGGAAGGAAGGAAGGAAACCCAGTTTGTTTATAGGAAGGGAAGGAAGGAAACCCAGTTTGTTTATAGGAAGGAAGGAAACCCAGTTTGTTTGTAGGAAGGGAAGGAAGGAAACCCAGTTTGTTTGTAGGAAGGAAGGAACCCAGTTTGTTTGTAGGAAGGAAGGAAGGAAACCCAGTTTGTTTATAGGAAGGGAAGGAAGGAACCCAGTTTGTTTGTAGGAAGGAAGGAAGGAAACCCAGTTTGTTTGTAGGAAGGAAGGAAACCCAGTTTGTTTGTAGGAAGGAAGGAAACCCAGTTTGTTTGTAGGAAGGAAGGAAACCCAGTTTGTTTGTAGGAAGGGAAGGAAGGAAACCCAGTTTGTTTGTAGGAAGGAAGGAACCCAGTTTGTTTGTAGGAAGGAAGGAACCCAGTTTGTTTATAGGAAGGAAGGAACCCCAGTTTGTTTGTAGGAAGGAAGGAAACCCAGTTTGTTTATAGGAAGGAAGGAACCCCAGTTTGTTTGTAGGAAGGAAGGAACCCCAGTTTGTTTGTAGGAAGGAAGGAAACCCAGTTTGTTTATAGGAAGGGAAGGAAGGAAACCCAGTTTGTTTGTAGGAAGGAAGGAACCCCAGTTTGTTTGTAGGAAGGAAGGAACCCCAGTTTGTTTATAGGAAGGAAGGAACCCCAGTTTGTTTGTAGGAAGGAAGGAACCCCAGTTTGTTTATAGGAAGGGAAGGAAGGAAACCCAGTTTGTTTGTAGGAAGGAAGGAACCCCAGTTTGTTTGTAGGAAGGAAGGAACCCCAGTTTGTTTATAGGAAGGAAGGAAACCCAGTTTGTTTGTAGGAAGGGAAGGAAGGAAACCCAGTTTGTTTGTAGGAAGGGAAGGAAGGAACCCCAGTTTGTTTATAGGAAGGAAGGAAACCCAGTTTGTTTATAGGAAGGAAGGAAGGAACCCCAGTTTGAAAACTGTAAAAGGAAACTACTAACTCTAAACTGAACAAATCAAAAAGAATGAAGAAGTTCGGATCCCAAAGTCTAGCATAGTATGTTCTCCTTACACAAGGATGGGGCCCTTCAGTTCAAGTGGTGTTAAGCGCTAGGCCACGTAGTTTGTTGATTAATAGATGTTGGTAGTCTAGTCCTCCACAGGTAGGCAGGCCGACTGGCTCGAGTGTCCCAATACAGGTCACCTACGTGGGCCATTCCCCCCTACCCTACTCCCAGGCTTCAGACCTACTCCTGGCCTCCTCAGCTGCATTTGCAGGACTTGACGATCATGTTGGATAGCTGCTCTACTTTAGGGGTACGTCCAGAGTAGTAGAGAATGGTAAGAGGCTCCAGGTCCTGGGGAACGCAGCAGGGAGAGGCTGAGGCCTCTGGGTTCAGAGTGTTATACAGGCTCAGCAGCTATGGAGGAACAGGAAAGAGATAAGGGTATAAAATATACTTTTTTGGTCCACCAGCCATTCAGATTTTTTACCAGCCAAAATATTTTTTGGGCTTTTAATTTTTTTTAACAAAACAGAAAGAAAAAAACAGATGAACATGCTTTCTAATGTTTATATAATAAATGTATTACTAGTAAGAAGTAAATGTGGTCTATTGAATAATAAAAAAAAATTGTGACCTGAGTCTAACCAAAATATCACAGATGAGACAAATGTTCACCTGCCCCTTTAAGAGCGGGAGGTTACCGTGGTAACGTGACTCCAGTCATGTTTGTACCTGTGAGATTGAGTTTGACTAGTAGAAACGCTGTCTCTTCTCTAGCAGTTGAAACTCAAACATAGAAAAACAACCTTGCCTGTGAACAAAATAATGTAAATAGCCAAGAAACACAAGGACAAAGTCTCACTTCAGTAGACTTTAGTTTCAAGTAAATTAAACCTATATTTATGCCTGAGCGCAGCTCTTCTAAAAATCAATCTTCCACTCAGCTCTTCAGGTGTGCACAGCTCCCAGCCAGACAGAGTTGTAGCACGAGGTGGAATAGGCTATATAGTATTTGTAGTTTAGATTTTGTGAGATTAATTTACCAGCTATGAAACAAAATGGTGGAAATACTTTGAAAACAGTTACTGCAGCATTTATTTTTACTGTAAATATGATCATATTTCACTATTTTTATTCACAAACGCAAGTGAAACGCTCGCACAGTAGAGCCCTGACTTCCCACCAACAAGGCTGGTGAAATAGACATCTTACCCGCCAAAATCTACCCGCAGGTGACAGGTGTTCATTTTAGGCTGTGAAAGAGACATTTTGGTGTTTCTGATGTGGAAGCTGAAATGTGGATTAAAAACTTCTTATGGCTGCAGGGGCAGTATTGAGTAGCTTGGATAAAAGGTGCCCATTTCAAACGGCCTCGTACTCAATTCTTGCTCGTACAATATGCATATTATTATTACTATTGGATAGAAAACACTCTCAAGTTTCTAAAACCGTTTGAATTATATCTGTGAGTAAAACAGAACTCATTTTGCAGCAAACTTCCTGTCAGAAAGTGAAAAATCTGAAATCGAGGCTCTGTTCCAGGGCCTCCCTAATCTTTTGCTTGAAATCTATTAGTATACATGCACTTCATACGCCTTCCACTAGATGTCAATAGGCTGTGAGAGGTGAAATGGGGTCTCTAGCTCTTTCTATGGTCAAAAGAGAGAGCTTGGAATGACAGGACCCCAATTTCCTTTGTTCAGGAAGACGCGGAAAGGACTTCCGCATTGGCTTCTGAAAAGCTGTTGTTATAGACGGCTAATATCTCCGGCTTTGATTTTATTTGATAAATGTGACAATATCATCGTAAAGTATGTTTTTTCAATATAGTTTAATCAGATTATTGAAATTTTTTCGGGAGTTTAGGCGTGTTGCGTTCTCTGCGTTTGTTCACGAAGGAGAGCTTAGCGCCACTTGGCTAGTTTTGCTTGCGAAATCGAGAGGGAAAAAGGCCATTCTAAAACCAAACAACGATTGTTCTGGACGAAGGACCCCTTGTACAACATTCTGATGGAAGATCATCAAAAGTAGGACCCATTTATGATGTTATTTCATATATCTGTCGAACATGTTTACTATTAGTTTGCGCCCAGATTTTGGGCGCTCTCTCGCTATAACGTAAGCTGCATGTCGTACTGAAGTTATTTTTAGAATTCTAACACGGCGATTGCATTAAGAACTAGTGTATCTATCATTTCTTATACAACATGTATTTTTTAGTAAAGTTTATGAATAGTTATTTGGTCAGAATAGGTGAGTGTCAGAAATATATCCGGACATTCTGGGAAAAAGATGCTAAGTTTTCACAATGTATAACCACGGATTTCAGCTCTAAATATGCACATTTTCGAACAAACCATATATGTATTGTGTAATATGATGTTATAGGACTGTCATCTGATGAAGTTTATGAAGGTTAGTGAAATAATTAATATCTTTTGCTGGTTTTGTCGCTATCGCTACTGTTGCCTTGAATCAATGTAGCTGTGTGGTTGGCTATTGTAGTAAGCTAATATAATGCTATATTGTGTTTTCGCTGTAAAACACTTAAAGAATCGGAAATATTGGCTGGATTCACAAGATGTTTGTCTTTAATTTGCTGTACACCATGTATTTTTCATAAATGTTTTATGATGAGTATTTAGGTTTTTCAATTTGGTCTCTGTAATTGTTCTAGCTGCTTCGGTGCTATTTCCGATTGTAGCTGCAATGTAAAACTATGATTTATACCTCAAATATGCACATTTTTCAAACAAAACATAGATTTATTGTATAACATGTTATAAGACTGTCATCTGATGAAGTTGTTTCTTGGTTAGTTTGGTTGGTTTTGTGCATGCTACCTGTGCTGTGAAAAATGTCTGTGCTTTTTTGTATTTGGTGGTGAGCTAACATAAATATACGTGGTGTTTTCGCTGTAAAACATTTAAAAAATCGGACATGTTGGCTGGATTCACAAGATGTTTATCTTTCATTTGCTGTATTGGACTTGTTAATGTGTGAAAGTTAAATATTTCAAAAAAATATCTTTTGAATTTCGCGCCCTGCACTTGGACGGGCTGTTGTCATATTGAGCCCGACACCGGCCTGCAGCCATAAAAGGTTATGTTGATTAATGTGCAACTGTCCCGGTCTACTAAATTGCGTAAATAAATAAATCCTGGCAGATCTGAATTTTATTCTGGTTGAGTCCTGTGTATGATGTAATTTTGCTGAGTCTCACTGTACCTTAGCTACCTTACATGGGCTATTGAGCAGATACCTAGCTAGCCTGTATTTTATGTCATTATAGCCTTGGCGCAAATAACCACAATTGCCCTCACCTGTGTGTGTGTGTGTGTGTGTGTGTGTGTGTGTGTGTGTGTGTGTGGTGTCAGAATGCCCTCACCTGTGTGTGTGTGTGTGTGTGTGTGTGTGTGTGTGTGTGTGTGTGTGTGTGTGTGTGGTGTCAGAATGCCCTCACCTGTGTGTGTGTGTGTGTGTGTGTGTGTGTGTGTGTGTGTGTGTGTGTGTCAGAATGCCTTCACCTGTGTGTGTGTGTGTGTGTGTGTGTGTGTGTGTGTGGTGTCAGAATGCCCTCACCTGTGTGTGTGTCAGAATGCCTTCACCTGTGTGTGTGTGTGTGTGTGTGTGTGTGTGTGTGTGTGTGTGTGTGTGTGTGTGTGTGTGTGTGTGTGTGTGTGTGTGTGGTGTCAGAATGCCCTCACCTGTGTGTGTGTGTGTTGGTGTGTGTGTGTGGTGTCAGAATGCCCTCACCTGTGTGTGTGTGTGTGTGTGTGTGTGGTGTCAGAATGCCCTCACCTGTGTGTGTGTGTGTGTGTGTGTGTGTGTGTGTGTGGTGTCAGAATGCCCTCACCTGTGTGTGTGTGTGTGTGTGTGTGTGTGTGTGTGGTGTCAGAATGCCCTCACCTGTGTGTGTGTGTGTGTGTGTGTCAGAATGCCTTCACCTGTGTGTGTGTGTGTGTGTGTGTGTGTGTGTGTGTGTGTGTGGTGTCAGAATGCCCTCACCTGTGTGTGTGTGTGTGTGTGTGTGGTGTCAGAATGCCCTCACCTGTGTGTGTGTGTGTGTGTGTGTGTGTGTGTGTGTGTGTGTGTGTGTGTGTGTGTGTGTGTGTGTGTGTCAGAATGCCTTCACCTGTGTGTGTGTGTGTGTGTGTGTGTGTGTGGTGTCAGAATGCCCTCACCTGTGTGTGTGTGTGTGTCAGAATGCCTTCACCTGTGTGTGTGTGTGTGTGTGTGTGTGTGTGTGTGTGTGTGTGTGTGTGTGTGTGTGTGTGTGTGTGTGTGTGTGTGTGTGTGTGTGTGTGTGGTGTCAGAATGCCCTCACCTGTGTGTGTGTGTGTGTGTGTGTCGGTGTGTGTGTGTGGTGTCAGAATGCCCTCACCTGTGTGTGTGTGTGTGTGTGTGTGTGTGTGTGTGTGTGTGTGTGTGTGTGTGTGTGTGTGTGTGTGTGTGGTGTCAGATTGCCCTCACCTGTGTGTGTGTGTGTGTGGGGTATCAGAATGCCCTCACCTGTGTGTGGTATCAGAATGCCCTCACCTGTGTGTGTGTGGTATCGGAGCTCCTCACCTGTGTGTGTGTGGTATCAGAATGCCCTCACCTGTGTGTGTGTGGTATCGGAGCTCCTCACCTGTGTGTGTGTGGTATCAGAATGCCCTCACCTGTGTGTGTGTGGTGTCAGAATGCCCTCCCCTGTGTGTGTGTGTGGTGTCAGAATGCCCTCACCTGTGTGTGTGTGGTGTCAGAATGCCCTCACCTGTGTGTGTGTGTGTGGTGTCAGACTGCCCTCACCTGTGTGTGTGTGTGTGGTGTCAGAATGCCCTCACCTGTGTGTGTGTGTGTGGTGTCAGAATGCCCTCACCTGTGTGTGTGTGGTGTCAGAATGCCCTCACCTGTGTGTGTGTGGTATCAGATTGCCCTCACCTGTGTGTGTGTGGTATCAGATTGCCCTCACCTGTGTGTGTGTGGTATCAGAGCTCCTCACCTGTGTGTGTGTGGTGTCGGAGCTCCTCACCTGTGTGTGTGTGGTGTCAGAGCTCCTCACCTGTGTGTGTGTGGTATCGGAGCTCCTCACCTGTGTGTGTGTGGTGTCAGAGCTCCTCACCTGTGTGTGTGTGGTATCAGAGCTCCTCACCTGTGTGTGTGTGGTGTCAGAGTGCCCTCACCTGTGTGTGTGTGGAATCGGAGCTCCTCACCTGTGTGTGTGTGGTGTCAGAATGCCCTCACCTGTGTGTGTGTGGTGTCAGATTGCCCTCACCTGTGTGTGTGTGGTATCAGATTGCCCTCACCTGTGTGTGTGTGGTATCGGAGCTCCTCACCTGTGTGTGTGTGTGGTATCGGAGCTCCTCACCTGTGTGTGTGTGGTATCGGAGCTCCTCACCTGTGTGTGTGTGGTATCGGAGCTCCTCACCTGTGTGTGTGTATGGTATCAGAATGCCCTCACCTGTGTGTGTGTGGTATCAGAATGCCCTCACCTGTGTGTGTGTGGTATCAGATTGCCCTCACCTGTGTGTGTGTGGTGTCAGAATGCCCTCACCTGTGTGTGCGTGGTGTCAGAATGCCCTCACATGTGTGTGTGTGGTATCAGATTGCCCTCACCTGTGTGTGTGTGGTATCAGATTGCCCTCACCTGTGTGTGTGTGGAATCGGAGCTCCTCACATGTGTGTGTGTGGTGTCAGAATGCCCTCACCTGTGTATGTGTGGTGTCAGAATGCCCTCACATGTGTGTGTGTGGTATCAGATTGCCCTCACCTGTGTGTGTGTGGTATCAGATTGCCCTCACCTGTGTGTGCGTGGTATCGGAGCTCCTCACCTGTGTGTGTGTGGTATCGGAGCTCCTCACCTGTGTGTGTGTGGTGACAGAGCTCCTCACCTGTGTGTGTGTGGTGTCAGAGCTCCTCACCTGTGTGTGTGTGGTGTCAGAGCTCCTTACCTGTGTGTGTGTGGTATCGGAGCTCCTCACCTGTGTGTGTGTGGTATCGGAGCTCCTCACCTGTGTGTGTGTGGTGTCAGAGATCCTCACCTGTGTGTGTGTGGTGTCAGAGTGCCCTCACCTGTGTGTGTGTGGTATCAGATTGCCCTCACCTGTGTGTGTGTGTGGTATCGGAGCTCCTCACCTGTGTGTGTGTGTGTGGTATCGGAGCTCCTCACCTGTGTGTGTGTGTGGTGTCAGAATGCCCTCACCTGTGTGTGTGTGTGGTGTCAGAATGCCCTCACCTGTGTGTGTGTGGTGTCAGAATGCCCTCACCTGTGTGTGTGTGGTGTCAGAATGCCCTCACCTGTGTGTGTGTGGTATCAGATTGCCCTCACCTGTGTGTGTGTGGTATCGGATTGCCCTCACCTGTGTGTGTGTGGTATCAGATTGCCCTCACCTGTGTGTGTGTGGTGTCAGATTGCCCTCACCTGTGTGTGTGTGGTGTCAGAGCTCCTCACCTGTGTGTGTGTGGTGTCAGAGCTCCTCACCTGTGTGTGTGTGGTATCGGAGCTCCTCACCTGTGTGTGTGTGGTGTCAGAGCTCCTCACCTGTGTGTGTGTGGTATCGGAGCTCCTCACCTGTGTGTGTGTGGTGTCAGAGCTCCTCACCTGTGTGTGTGTGGTATCGGAGCTCCTCACCTGTGTGTGTGTGGTGTCAGAGCTCCTCACCTGTGTGTGTGTGGTATCAGAGCTCCTCACCTGTGTGTGTGTGGTGTCAGAGCTCCTCACCTGTGTGTGTGTGGTGTCAGAGATCCTCACCTGTGTGTGTGTGGTATCAGAGCTCCTCACCTGTGTGTGTGTGGTGTCAGAGTGCCCTCACCTGTGTGTGTGTGGTATCGGAGCTCCTCACCTGTGTGTGTGTGGTATCAGAATGCCCTCACCTGTGTGTGGTATCAGAGCTCCTCACCTGTGTGTGTGTGGTATCGGAGCTCCTCACCTGTGTGTGTGTGGTATCAGAATGCCCTCACCTGTGTGTGGTATCGGAGCTCCTCACCTGTGTGTGCGTGGTATCGGAGCTCCTCACCTGTGTGTGTGTGGTATCAGAGCTCCTCACCTGTGTGTGTGTGGTATCGGAGCTCCTCACCTGTGTGTGTGTGGTATCAGAATGCCCTCACCTGTGTGTGGTATCGGAGCTCCTCAACTGTGTGTGCGTGGTATCGGAGCTCCTCACCTGTGTGTGTGTGGTATCAGAATGCCCTCACCTGTGTGTGTGTGGTATCGGAGCTCCTCAGGTAGGGGCAGGGTCCAGAACAGTAGTTAGCGAAGTATCCTTTAGGTTCGTGGATCCACTTCCAGTCCAGGTCCCGACGGAAGTCGATGTAGAGACGACGGACACAGCAGTTCTCCTCAACGGTGCTGGGAAAGGGGCACAACAAACTATGGTGAATCACTCATACCTTCTCACTTACACAACAATGAGCTAGGTAGTCAGCTTTGATAACTGTTCAGTTACAACTCAACGATGTTCTTTTTAACAACAACAACAAAAACTTTAGTTAGAGTCAGTTGAAGTTGCAATTAAGTTATTAAAATTTCTCGTCTTGATCAACCGACACATGAATGGTTTCAGATTGCACATATGGGAAGGTTAGCTGGCTCGTTGATCCTTAATCTGCTATTGTTGTTTTATGTTACAACAGATGTACCAGAAACCACTTCTAAAGGCGCCTTTCAGGACATGACAACCGATAGGTGGAAACAGAAGTGCTAAAAGTTTCAGTCCTCACGAGAAGCAGTAGTCGGTGTCCAGGGCCCGTTTGCGTCTGCGTGGCTGTGAGTCGAGGCGGTGAGGAGGGATCATCATGAGGATGAGGTGAGGCAGGTACTCCTCCTTCTGCTTCTTCTTCTTCTTCTTCTTCTTCAGACGACCCAGGTCCCAGCGACCCAGCTCCTCGTACTCCCCTTCCATACCTGCAGCAGAGAGAGGTCAGACATTACATATCAGCCATTACATGTTACAGGGCACAGGTCAGACATTTTGTACGTTTCTCCCCTGCAGCAGAGAGAGAGAGAGAGGTCAAAAGGTCAGTCATTACAATTACAACTTTATTAATCCCAGAGGTGCGATTTGTTCAGGGCTGACAGGATGCTTTCAAATTAGGACAACCGTAAACAGTACACAAAAATACAATATCAACATTTAAGGCATCAATTAAAAATGTGCATGATGCAATTTAAGAAACTAAAAGTTCACGGAAGCCACAGTTGTTAATTCATGTCAGGGCTAAACTATCTCTAGAATAGTTCCTTATATATTCCGTGATGGCCCTGTTAACCAGGTGGATGGCTTCGGGCTCAAACGAGGCCCTGCTCCTATTGGTGGAGCACTTCAGACAGAGCAGGTGGCGTCCCAATGGGGAGCAGTTTGAACTGCGGGTTGAGGACAACGGGTGCTGTCCCCCAGGACGTCATAAGCCTTCCTCCTCAGTTACTGAGCTAGTCCACTTGTGACTTTGTGTCTTATAAAGCCTTTTAAAAAATGTTTAGTGTTTTTTTTATTTGAATGTCAGTTCAAAATGGACCACACGAAGAAGATAATGTTATGCCTACTGACCTTTGAACTTGACCTCCAGCACTTCGTTCACATTATCGATGATGTCACCGTTGGGGTTGAAGGTGTGGCAGGGGCAGTGTACGCTGATCTCCAGACCCAGGTTGGTCTCTGACAGGAGAGAGGCATCATGTCAATCAATTAGTGCTGAGCGATTAACCTAAATATTATTATTTTTTAAACGAATTGGTTCAATTATTTGAATTCCATTTAGTTCGTTTTTTCTTCTTCTGTGAGCTCGATGTGTAGTTTCTGTAGAGATTAAATCAGATCCAGCCTGAACTGTGTGATGTAGTAGGGAGTTGTAGTTTCTGTAGGGATAAATCAGATCCAGCCTGAACTGTGTGATGTAGTAGGGAGTTGTAGTTTCTGTAGAGATAAATCAGATCCAGCCTGAACTGTGTGATCTAGTAGGGAGTTGTAGTTTCTGTAGAGATAAATCAGATCCAGCCTGAACTGTGTGATGTAGTAGGGAGTTGTAGTTTCTGTAGAGATAAATCAGATCCAGCCTGAACTGTGTGATGTAGTAGGGAGTTGTAGTTTCTGTAGAGATAAATCAGATCCAGCCTGAACTGTGTGATGTAGTAGGGAGTTGTAGTTTCTGTAGAGATAAATCAGATCCAGCCTGAACTGTGTGATGTAGTAGGGAGTTGTAGTTTCTCTAGAGATAAATCAGATCCAGCCTGAACTGTGTGATGTAGTAGGGAGTTGTATTTTCTGTAGGGATAAATCAGATCCAGCCTGAACTGTGTGATGTAGTAGGGAGTTGTAGTTTCTGGCCAATATTCTATACTGAACAAAAATATAAATGCAACACATGTAAAGTGTTGGTCCCACGTTTCAGGAGCTGAAATAAAAGATCCCAGAAATGTTACATTCGCACAAAAAGCTTAATTCTCTCAAATTTTATGCACACATTTGTTTACATCCCTGTTAGTGAGCATTTCTCCTTTGCCAAGATAATCCATCCACCTGACAGGTGTGGCATGTCAGGTGGATTAAACAGCATGATCATTACACAGGTGCACCTTGTGCTGGGGATAATAAAAGGCCAGGCAGTTTTGTCACACAACACAATACCACAGACGTCTCAACTTTTGAGGGAGTGTGCAATTGACATGCAGACTGTAGGAATGTCCACCAGAGCAGTTGCCAGAGAATTTAATGTCAATTTCTCTACCATAAGCCGCCACCAACGTTGTTTTAGAGAATTTGGCAGTACATTCAACCGGCCTCACAACCGCAGACCACGTGTAACCACGCCAGTCTAGGACCTCCACCTCCGGCTTCTTCACCTGCGGGATGGTCTGAGACCAGCCACCCAGACAGCTGATGAAACTGAGGAGTATTTCTGTCACATTGAAGGAGAACCATTGTAATAAAGTCCTTTTGTGGGTAAAAACGTATTCGATTAGCTGCCCAGTCATGTGAAATCCATAGATTAGGGCCAAATTAATCTATTTTAATTGACTGATTTCCTTATATTAAATGTAACTCAGTAAAATGAGTTGAAATTGTTACATGTTGCGTTTATTTTTTTTTGCAGTATTTTTGTTTAGTGCAGAAAATGTGGTAATTAACTACAATGACCAGAATCCATTGCATGGGCGCTTAAACTTAACATGGAGACAGATAGAAGATGGAGGGGGATAGAAAGCAGTTGGGTTACGAGCCTGAAAATACATGAAGTGTTTGACAGGTGGTATTCAGCAGTCATTAAAAGTATGCCTTATTTACTTTGAAGAACTACTAAAATAGTGAATATGTCAGACAGCAGCTCTATAGAGATGAGATGATGACTTGGGAACTAAATAATAAAGTCATTAAATAAAACGAATGTAATATACACAACAGCTGACATTTAATATTAAAGTAATGTGAATAAATGATGGTCAATAAGTGATCAGCAGTAATGGACAGTCACTACCATCATGGGACTTTTATTCATTGTTTTATTCTGTTTTACAGCATTCAACCCACATAATGCATTTCATGTATTATAATTGTTTATATTTTTTATCTCGCTGAAACCCAAACCGACCTCAAAATGCACTAAATTGCTCAACACTACAATCAATTAATTAATCAAATCGTGGCATCCTCACCTCTGTACATCAACCATTCCCGTACCGTCTCTGTCACGTCGAAGGAGACCCATTCTGGCGTTCCCTTGGTCAGCACGTTCTTGGATCCGATGTAGCGCTGCTTAGCTATGTGCTCATCTGGCCTCAGGATCTGACAACCAAGAGTAGGTGAGTTACTGTATATCAACGACACAGAGTCACTACACTGATGCTGTTGCAACTAGTGGAGACTTGTGAGAGGCATAAATAAACTCTACAATAAGGACATCATTACTGCCATGGCACTGCATGTCATATTCTAGAGCAGAGGCTTTAGAGAGAGATGCTTGTAGAATGTTTTGGTAAAAAAAGTAAAAAAAAAAAGTGAATCGGCATCCAAAAACAGACTCAATTAAAATACTCAAACAGTGGAGGCTCATCAGAGGAGGTGTATTGTGGTGTATTCATTCTGCCGATTCTGTTAAAACGTTTCTTAAACGGAAGCAAACTGAACAAAACAAGGATAAACATTCCTGAATTTGTCCAATTTAAACTCTCGTTTTCAACTGTTGGACTAATGATTCAACTAGATGCAGGCAAGAGTGTCCAGGACACACTAGCGTTACCCTGCCCTGAGCCAGACCCTGTACACATCCTCCAGGCCTGGTGAGCTGGAGTTAGGTTCTGGCGGCTGCCCACCACCAAACCACAAGCTGGATATCATCGTCTCTCTCCCCTTCCTCATTTAAAACATGGGGATGTGGAATAGGAGGCAACTTGTTTTTGTTGTCAATGTCAGTATGGTAAACCCATCTAAACTAAACTTTCTGGCCATATGAAAATGTAAACAGTCCACTACTGATCATGCTCCTTAGCAAAACAAAAGCTATTGAATTGTAGATATTTTTTTTTAAATAATGTCTGGGAGGTGACGCTGCTGTGCGTGAAACATCTTGGAGCACTGTGTTACCTCCTACGAGGCTCCTCCCTCACATCTTGGGACACTGTGTTATCTCTACCAGGCCCCTCCCTCACATCTTGGGACACTGTGTTACCTCTACGAGGCTCCTCCCTCACATCTTGGGACACTGTGTTACCTCTACCAGGCTCCTCCCTCACATCTTGGGACACTGTGTTACCTCTACCAGGCTCCTCCCTCACATCTTGGAGCACTGTGTTTACCTCTACCAGGCTCCTCCCTCACATCTCAGAGCACTGTGTTACCTCTACCAGGCCCCTCCCTCACATTTTGGGACACTGTGTTACCTCTACCAGGCTCCTCCCTCACATCTTGGGACACTGTGTTACCTCTACCAGGCTCCTCCCTCACATCTTGGGACACTGTGTTACCTCTACCAGGCTCCTCCCTCACATCTTGGGACACTGTGTTACCTCTACCAGGCCCCTCCCTCACATCTTGGAGCACTGTGTTTACCTCTACCAGGCTCCTCCCTCACATCTTGGAGCACTGTGTTATCTCTACCAGGCCCCTCCCTCACATCTTGGGACACTGTGTTTACCTCTACCAGGCCCCTCTCTCACATCTCAGAGCACTGTGTTACCTCTACCAGGCTCCTCCCTCACATCTCAGAGCACTGTGTTACCTCTACCAGGCTCCTCCCTCACATCTTGGAGCACTGTGTTACCTCTACCAGGCCCCTCCCTCACATACTCTTTCACCCCCTGCTTAAAGAGCACGACTTCTAGCAGTATTAATTGACAACTGTTACATCCCAAATGGCACCCTAGTCCTTTTACAGTACACTACCTTTTGATCAGGGCCAATAGGGATATGGTCTAAAGTAGTGCACTATATAGGGAATAGGGTGCAATAGGGATATGGTCTAAAGTAGTGCACTATATAGGGAATAGGGTGCCATAGGGATCTGGTCTAAAGTAGTGCACTATATATAGGGAATAGGGTGCCATAGGGCTCTGGTCTAAAGTAGTGCACTATATAGGGAATAGGGTGTCATTTGGAACACACATTCCATGTTGATGCCTGATGACATGGATGTTTCTTTGCAGGCCTTTGTGTTCCACGCCTCTACATGAAACTAGGAGGAAAGACTTATCATTGTCAAATCACATTTTATTGGTCACATACACATGGTTAGCAGATGTTAACGCGAGTGTAGCGAAACGCTTGTGTTTCTAGTTCCCAACGATGCAGTAATATCGAACAAGTAATCTAACAAATTCACAACAACTACCTGATACACACAAATGTAAAGGGATGAATGAGAATATGTACATATAAATATATGAATTAGCGAAGGCCGAACGGCATAGGCAAGATGCAGTAGATGGTATAAAATACAGTATATACATATGAGAAGAGTAATGTAGGATATGTAAACATTATTAAAGTGCCATTATTTAAAGTGACTTGTGATCCATTTATTAAGTCAATTTATTTAAGTGGCCAGAGATTTGAGTCTGTATGTTGGCAGCAGCCACTCTATGTTAGTGATGGCTGTTTAACAGTCTGATGGCCTTGAGATAGAAGCTGTTTTTCAGTCTCTCGGTCCCTGCTTTGATGTACCTGTACTGACCTCGCCTTCTGGATGATAGCGAGGTGAACAGGCTCGGATGCAACCATCTCTGCCGGCGCCATCTTGTTGGCGCCGGTAGAGATGGCCGCCTCGCTTCAGGTCCTTAGAAAACTATGCAGTTATTTCTTGGGGGTCAGGTGGAGTTAAAGATCTCTTGAAGGACATGGGGAGACGGAGGGGTACCTTTACATACCTGGTAGAGCTCGACCCTCTGTTCGTTCCTATTGGCAGCAGAGTTTGGAACCCTGAGAACACGGAACTCGGCTCGGAACAGGTTGGTGGAGTTCCTCTCCATGGCCGACACGTTGAAACGGAACACTTTGGAGGTGATGCCTTTAGGACAGTAGGGAAGGTCATCTGTAGGACAGAGAGAAGAGACCACAGTCAGTAACAATGAACCAGATTATGGGGTGATGGCATTGGGAGAGTAGGGCAGGTTGTTGGAGACAGAGAGGAGACAGTAGGGCAGGTTGTTGGAGACAGAGAGGAGACAGTAGGGCAGGTTGTTGGAGACAGACAGGAGACAGTAGGGCAGGTTGTTGGAGACAGAGAGGAGACAGTAGGGCAGGTTGTTGGAGACAGAGAGGAGACAGTAGGGCAGGTTGTTGGAGACAGACAGTAGGGCAGGCTGTTGGAGACAGAGAGGAGACAGACAGTAGGGCAGGTTGTTGGAGACAGACAGTAGGGCAGGCTGTTGGAGACAGACAGTAGGGCAGGCTGTTGGAGACAGACAGTAGGGCAGGCTGTTGGAGACAGACAGTAGGGCAGGTTGTTGGAGACAGACAGTAGGGCAGGCTGTTGGAGACAGACAGTAGGGCAGGTTGTTGGAGACAGACAGTAGGGCAGGTTGTTGGAGACAGACAGTAGGGCAGGTTGTTGGAGACAGACAGTAGGGCAGGCTGTTGGAGACAGACAGTAGGGCAGGCTGTTGGAGACAGACAGTAGGGCAGGCTGTTGGAGACAGACAGTAGGGCAGGCTGTTGGAGACAGACAGTAGGGCAGGTTGTTGGAGACAGACAGTAGGGCAGGTTGTTGGAGACAGACAGTAGGGCAGGCTGTTGGAGACAGACAGTAGGGCAGGTTGTTGGAGACAGACAGTAGGGCAGGTTGTTGGAGACAGACAGTAGGGCAGGCTGTTGGAGACAGACAGTAGGGCAGGTTGTTGGAGACAGACAGTAGGGCAGGTTGTTGGAGACAGACAGTAGGGCAGGTTGTTGGAGACAGACAGTAGGGCAGGCTGTTGGAGACAGACAGTAGGGCAGGCTGTTGGAGACAGACAGTAGGGCAGGCTGTTGGAGACAGACAGTAGGGCAGGCTGTTGGAGACAGACAGTAGGGCAGGCTGTTGGAGACAGACAGTAGGGTAGGCTGTTGGAGACAGACAGTAGGGCAGGCTGTTGGAGACAGACAGTAGGGCAGGCTGTTGGAGACAGACAGTAGGGCAGGTTGTTGGAGACAGACAGTAGGGCAGGCTGTTGGAGACAGACAGTAGGGCAGGCTGTTGGAGACAGACAGTAGGGTAGGCTGTTGGAGACAGACAGTAGGGCAGGCTGTTGGAGACAGACAGTAGGGCAGGTTGTTGGAGACAGACAGTAGGGCAGGTTGTTGGAGACAGACAGTAGGGCAGGTTGTTGGAGACAGACAGTAGGGCAGGTTGTTGGAGACAGACAGTAGGGCAGGTTGTTGGAGACAGACAGTAGGGCAGGTTGTTGGAGACAGACAGTAGGGCAGGTTGTTGGAGACAGACAGTAGGGCAGGTTGTTGGAGACAGACAGTAGGACAGGTTGTTGGAGACAGACAGTAGGACAGGTTGTTGGAGACAGACAGTAGGACAGGTTGTTGGAGACAGACAGTAGGGCAGGCTGTTGGAGACAGACAGTAGGGCAGGCTGTTGGAGACAGACAGTAGGGCAGGTTGTTGGAGACAGACAGTAGGGCAGGTTGTTGGAGACAGACAGTAGGGCAGGTTGTTGGAGACAGACAGTAGGGCAGGCTGTTGGAGACAGACAGTAGGGCAGGCTGTTGGAGACAGACAGTAGGGCAGGCTGTTGGAGACAGACAGTAGGGCAGGCTGTTGGAGACAGACAGTAGGGCAGGTTGTTGGAGACAGACAGTAGGGCAGGTTGTTGGAGACAGACAGTAGGGCAGGCTGTTGGAGACAGACAGTAGGGCAGGTTGTTGGAGACAGAGAGGAGACAGACAGTAGGGCAGGTTGTTGGAGACAGACAGTAGGGCAGGCTGTTGGAGACAGACAGTAGGGCAGGTTGTTGGAGACAGACAGTAGGGCAGGTTGTTGGAGACAGACAGTAGGGCAGGTTGTTGGAGACAGACAGTAGGGCAGGCTGTTGGAGACAGACAGTAGGGCAGGCTGTTGGAGACAGACAGTAGGGCAGGCTGTTGGAGACAGACAGTAGGGCAGGCTGTTGGAGACAGACAGTAGGGCAGGCTGTTGGAGACAGACAGTAGGGCAGGCTGTTGGAGACAGACAGTAGGGCAGGCTGTTGGAGACAGACAGTAGGGCAGGCTGTTGGAGACAGAGAGGAGACAGACAGTAGGGCAGGTTGTTGGAGACAGACAGTAGGGCAGGCTGTTGGAGACAGACAGTAGGGCAGGTTGTTGGAGACAGACAGTAGGGCAGGTTGTTGGAGACAGACAGTAGGGCAGGCTGTTGGAGACAGACAGTAGGGCAGGCTGTTGGAGACAGACAGTAGGGCAGGCTGTTGGAGACAGACAGTAGGGCAGGCTGTTGGAGACAGACAGTAGGGCAGGTTGTTGGAGACAGACAGTAGGACAGTTTATTTGTAAGAAACAGGCACAGGAGGACAGAGCTCAGTAATGCTTGCACACTGATGTTAATACTCTTAGCACAGCCGGGCAGGTCTTCTGTAAGAGAGACAGGAGACAGAAGAAAGAGATGCTTAATCACTTTGGAGGCGATGTCCCCCGGGCCGTAGGGAAGGTCACCTATTACAGTCAGAGGAGGAAAAGGAAGTACTGCTACAATGTGAGGTCATCTATACATTTTGGTGAATGCCTATTTTTATCCAAACATTGATGAAGGCTGTCACCCAAATGAATTCGTTTGCTCTGACCTCTGCTGCTTGAAAATAAAAACTAAATAATATTTCACTGTAGGATTTCCCTTTTTCCCCAGTATATGCCTTATGAACCCAGCACACAAAGACTTTGTTATTACAGCATATTTAGTTGAACATGCCAATTCCTCTTTCTACAGACAGAAGAGACCCAGCTCAGTAACAATGTTGCTTTCAAGCCAACATGCAGCTGACTGTAAGTTTACCACAACGCTTTTAACCACAAGTTATCATTGCAAACTTCACAGGGGTGAGGGTGCCGCTAACAGCTAGCCTCCCTGCTGTCCGACTGCTGGCTCAAATCAGGGCGGTTCTGCCTCGCAACACATGTGACCGCCCTGTTTCGCCAACATAACCAATGGGTTGAGCCACTCAAAAAAGGTACTTCTTGAGGGGCCCCATCCGCGACATTTCAAGGTAGCTGTGGAGTGAGCTTACGTCACGTTCTTACCTCCGTTACATAAAAATGTCCGCTTTGTACATAATGAATGTCAACGTGAATCTAATACCGTCTCAGACAAGTAAATGACGCCCTTATAAAAAATAAAATGTCAGAAAACTTCCTACCCATTGATCAAAATTGGTTGAAAGACATCTTTTCAAACCACAAATATGTATTTTCAAAGCCTTTTCAAATCACAAATATGTATTTTCAAAGTCTTTTCAACATCTTGTGCGCGTAGATACACGTTGAATCACCGCTGATAAACCAAGAGTTGACTCGGTAGATACTTCCCCTGCATAGTTCAGTAGACACCACATTTCCTCCTTATCGTAGTTCATCTCTTCAGACACGTTGTTTTCCCGCGTCACATTTAGTCGCAGCTCACATTGTCTTCGTCCCAAATGGCACCCCATTTCCTATGTAGTGCACTACTTTTGACCACTACCCATAGAGCTTTGGTCAAAAAGGAATTGCACTATATAGGAAATATGATTTCCATTTGTGACACAGCCAGTAATTATTAATGATGTAATGCAGTCCATGCCCTCAAACGACTTTACTACTTTCCTGAATGGACCACTTACGCATGGCTTCGGCATGGAACCTGATAACACGCTTCCGTTATCAGCTGAAGTCAAGGGGGCTAGAAGCGTCTGGAGGTGGGGGGGGGGGGGGGTACATTTATTTTCTAAGTGAACTAGCGTCCCTGTTTGGCTTGGAGTGACTTCACCTCTCTGGTATTTGGTGTATCAAAAACACCCTGCTGTCCTCAGTGGGCTGGGATTGACCCCTACACCAGCTCTACGACCATATTCAGAGTGCTGATATAAGATCAGGTCCTCTCTGTCCATATTAATATTATTCAACATGATCTAAAAGGTAAAACGAATCCTATATCAGCTCTCCTACTACTCTGGGTTTGTGAATACAGGGATAGCCCAGCCCAAACCAGTACAGACCAGCCCAGTACAGACCGGACCAGCCCAGACCAGAGTTGGTGGTTGAAGTTATCCCTCTAGGGGGCTGTGCTTTGGCAAAGTGGGTGGAGTTATATCCTTCCTGTTTGGCCCTGTACTGGGGGTATCATCGGATGGGGCCACAGTGTCTCCTGACCCCTCCTGTCTCAGCCTCCAGTATTTATGCTGCAGTAGTTAATGTGTCGGGGGGCTAGGGTCAGTCTGTTATATCTGCAGTACTTCTCCTGTCTTATCCGGTGTCCTGTGTGAATTTAAGTATGCTCTCTCTAATTCTTTCTTTCTCTCTTTCTTTCTTTCTCTCTCTCGGAGGACCTGAGCCCTAGGACCATGCCTCAGGACTACCTGGCATGATGACTCCTTGCTGTCCCAAGTCCACCTGCTGCTGCTCCAGTTTCAACTGTTCTGCCTGCGACTATGGAACCCTGACCTGTTCACCGGACGTGCTACCTGTCCCAGACCTGCTGTTTTCAACTTTCTAGAGACAGCAGGAGCGGTAGAGATACTCTTAATGATCGGCTATGAAAAGCCAACTGACATTTACTCCTGAGGTGCTGACTTGCTGCACCCTCGACAACTACTGTGATTATTATTATTTGACCATGCTGGTAATTTATGAACATTTGAACATCTTGGCCATGTTCTGTTATAATCTCCACCCAGCACAGCCAGAAGAGGACTGGCCACCCCTCATAGCCTGGTTCCTCTCTAGGTTTCTTCCTAGGTTTTGGCCTTTTCTAGGGAGTTTTTCCTAGCCACCGTGCTTCTACACCTGCATTGCTTGCTGTTTGGGGTTTTAGGCTGGGTTTCTGTACAGCACTTTGAGATATCAGCTGATGTAAGAAGGGCTATATAAATAAATCTGATTTGATCCAGCACTCACAGCCCTTCGGCTCCGACCACATGATGACTTCTCTACAACACCTACCCTCCGCTCCTCCATCCCTGCCCTCAAATTACCCTGTCTGTCTCCTGTCTTTCCCTTTAACTTTCTTTCATTTGCACCTGTCAGGGATTTGAGGCGGTGCAGACGCTAGCCTTAGATCCGCCAAATGTCAACAGTGTACCTAAAGCCTTTCAGCAGAGCTGTCAGGAGCTAACGTGTTTGTCCACACCACACTAAAGAGGTGGGAAAGGAAAGGAGTGATGTCACTGGCTCGGGATGTCAACAGCAGATCCACCGAAAGCGAAACTTCTTCAGAAAGAGAGAAAAGACAGAGACAGAGACAGAGACAGAGACAGAGAGAGAGAGAGAGAGAGAGAGAGAGAGAGAGAGACAGAGACAGAGACAGAGACAGAGACAGAGACAGAGACACAGAGACAGAGAGAGAGAGAGAGAGAGAGAGAGAGAGAGGAGAGACAGAGAGAGTGACAGAGACCTATGCTCTGTCCCAAATGGCACCCTATTCCCTACCTTTGATGAGAGTCTAGTCGTGCACTGTTTTGGGTTCTTTTTGCTGTATCTGTCCACCAGTTAGGTCTTGACCGCAGTACTTTCTGGGAAATACGCCTCTCTGCAAACAAAGGAAGCCAGTCCTCTCAGTCTCTCACCTCCCTCTAAAACACTTATTCTGGTGTGACTCACAGTTACTCTGGTCTGAAGAAGTAGAGAGGTCTGGTCTGAAGTAGGAGGGGTCTGGTCTGAAGTAGGAGGGGTCTGGTCTGGTCTGAAGTAGGAGGGGTCTGGTCCGAAGTAGGAGGGGTCTGGTCCAAAGTAGGAGGGGTCTGGTCCGAAGCAGGAGGGGTCTGGTCCGAAGCAGGAGGGGTCTGGTCCGAAGCAGGAGGGGTCTGGTCCGAAGCAGGAGGGGTCTGGTCCGAAGCAGGAGGGGTCTGGCCCGAAGTAGGAGGGGTCTGGCCCGAAGTAGGAGGGGTCTGGTCTGAAGTAGGAGGGGTCTGGTCTGAAGTAGGAGGGATCTGGTCTGAAGTAGGAGGGGTCTGGTCTGAAGTAGTAGAGGTCTGGTCTGAAGTAGGAGGGGTCTGGTCTGAAGTAGGAGGGGTCTGGTCTGAAGTAGGAGGGGTCTGGTCTGAAGTAGTAGAGGTCTGGTCTGAAGTAGGAGGGGTCTGGTCTGAAGTAGGAGGGGCCTGGTCTGCAGTAGGAGGGGTCTGGTCTGAAGTAGGAGGGGTCTAAAGTAGGAGGGGCCTGGTCTGCAGTAGGAGGGGTCTGGTCTGAAGTAGGAGGGGTCTAAAGTGGGAGGGGTCTGGTCTGAAGTAGGAGGGGTCTGGTCTGAAGTAGGAGGGGCCTGGTCTGCAGTAGGAGGGGTCTGGTCTGAAGTAGGAGGGGTCTAAAGTAGGAGGGGTCTGGTCTGAAGTAGGAGGGGTCTGGTCTGAAGTAGAAAAGGCTTTGAACAGATCTAGTAAGGTGGAAAGCACCTTGATCAAGGGATATATCTTTAAAGATGTTCTTTATATGAGGAAGTTTGCCAGATGGACTTCACCAGGTGCACAAAGGGAGGTTCGTCATAACACTAATATAATGGCATCATGATATGTGCACTCTTTATTTACACAATCAGGGGTACCATATTGGCCAGTGGCTCTACAGTGGCAAGAAAAAGTATGTGAACCCTTTGGAATTACCTGGATTTCTGCATATATTTTACATAACATTTGATCTGATCTAAGTCACAACAATAGACCAACAGTGTGTTTAAACTAATAACACACAAATTATTTTATTTTTCTTGTCTATATTGAATACATCATTTAAACATTCACACTGTAGGTTGGAAAAAGGATGTGAACCACTAGGCTAATGACTTCTCCAAAAGCTAATTGGAGTCAGAAGTCAGCTAACCTGGAATCAAATCAATGAGACGAGATTGGAGATGTTGGTTAGAGCTGCCCTGCCCTATTAAAAACACTCACAAAATTTGAGTTTGCTATTCACAAGAAGCATTGCCTGATGTGAACCATGCCTCAAACAAAAGAGATCTCAGAAGACCTAAGAGTAAGAATTGTTGCCTTGCATGAGGCTGGAAAGGGTTACAAAAGTATCTTTAAAAGTCAGTCCACGGTAAGACAAATTGTCTATAAATGGAGAAAGTTCAGCACTGTTGCTACTCTCCCTAGGAGTGTCCGTCCTGCAAAGATGACTGCAAGAGCACAGCGCAGAATGCTCAATGAGGTTAAGAAGAATCCTAGCGTGTCAGCTAAAGACTTACAGAAATCTCTGGAACATGCTAACATCTCTGCTGAGTCTACGATATGTAAAACACTAAACAAGAATGGTGTTCTTGGGAGAACACCACGGAGAAGCCACTGCTGTCCAAAAAAACATTGCTGCACATCTGAAGTTCGCAAAAGAGCACCTAGATGTTCCACAGCACTTCTGGCAAAATATTCTGTGGACAGATGAAACTAAAGTTGAGTTGTTTGGAAGGAACACACAACACTATGTGTGGAGAAAAAAAAGGCAAAGCACACCAACATCAAAACCTCATCCCAACTGTAAAGTATGGTGGCGGGAGCATCATGGTTTGGGGCTGCTTTGCTGCCTCAGGGCCTGGACAGCTTGCTATCATCGACGGAAAAATGAATTCCCAAGTTTATCAAGAAATTTTGTTGGAGAATGTAAGGCTATCTGTCCGCCAATTGAAGCTCAACAGGAGGTAGGTGATGCAACAGGACAACAACCCACAAGACAGATGTAACAACAGAATGGCTTCTGGAGCGGCCCAGTCAGAGTCCTGACCTCAACCCGATTGAGATGCTGTGGCATGACCTCAACAGAGCAGTTCACACCAGACATCACAAGAATATTGTGGAACTGAAACAGCTTTGTAAAGAGGAATGATCCAAAATTCCTCCTGACCGGTGTGCAGGTCTGATCCGCAACTACAGAAAACATTTGGTTGAGGTTATTGCTGCCAAAGGAGGGTCAACCAGTTATTAAATCCAAGGGTTCACATACTTTTTCCAACCTGCACTGTGAATGTTTACATGGTGTGTTCAATAAAGACATGAAACATTATAATTGTTTGTGTGTTATTAGTTTAAGTAGACTGTGTTTGTCTATTGTTATGACCTAGATGAAGATCAGATAAAGGTTTATGACCAATTTATCCAGGTCATTCTAAAGGGTTCACATACTTTATCTTCCCGCTGTATAACAATGTTCAACCGGTGTGCACTATTTTCTTGAGTAATTCAAGCCACTAGAAATTCTCAGGTATAAAGACTCACTCCCACAACAGTGTGAAGACGGTCATCCTGGCATTGGAAGACCTTTCAAAAACGTAGCTCTCTTCCTCTCTGAGGTAAGTGGAATTCTAAAAGTCTGTAGCCAGCTGAGGGAAAGGGCGATGTGCACAACAGAGAATATATAAAAACCATCCTCCATGTTTGCTGCTGGCTCCTTCCAGAAAGCAGCATATGCTGAAGTCATTATTCCCATTGGGGGGAATTCTGTCTATGCATGATGACGCTATTGACAACTGACAAGTGTACCCAGCTCTTTTAAGCTCTCTTATGCACTTTGCATTGTTTTTTAACTTTCATTTATTTCATTCATGTTGTATTGTATCTCATGTGTATGCAGCTCTCTTGGTCAGAGCTCACCTGGAAAAAACTTCACCTATACTGTTAAAGACGACTATTGTCACCTATTGTCACCTAACAGTAACCTATACTGTTACAGATGACTATTGTCACCTATTGTCACCTAACAGTAACCTATACTGTTACAGATGACTATTGTCACCTATTGTCACCTAACAGTAACCTATACTGTTACAGATGACTATTGTCACCTATTGTCACCTATTGTCACCTAACAGTAACCTATACTGTTACAGATTACTATTGTCACCTATTGTCACCTAACAGTAACCTATACTGTTACAGATTACTATTTTTCTATACACTATAGGGGATAATAGTTTATTAGGATGAGCCAAGTGGCTAAAGAGGAAGCTCATCAATCGATATCAATATTGATCGAGATCATTAAGATAGTTTGACCTTTGACCCCCAGGGGAAAACTGTAACGCTATAGAGTTTTGTAAACCAGAGAAATGGTGTATCCTAAATGGGAGTAGGGTGAAGTTTCCCCTAGACACTGATCTTGGGTCAGTTTGACTTTTTCCCCACTCATGGATAAGGTTAGTATTGGGGGGGAGGGGAAGCTGATCCTAGATCTGTGTCTAGGGGTAACTTCATCCCGGAGCCAGTTTTGTGAAGTTGCCCCTAGAAACTGATCTTGGGTCAGTTTTGCATCCCCCCACCCCCCACTAATTGTTAAAGTTAGGCTTGAGGGAGGGGGAAGCTGATCCTAGATTTGTCCCTAGAGGAAACTTCACCCCTAGAGCCTCCTCAATATTCATCACTCATTATGTTTGTTTACATTGTGCTTTTAACTGGGCTTCAGGACGTAGTAGGGGAGCTAAAAGGCAGCAATCTGTCCACGCTGTGTTGCTTTTTGTCAGGACCTCTTTATATGATCCAACACAGAGCTATGGGGGAGGGAGAGGCATTTTACTACAACACTTGTTGATTTCAAAGGGACCATGATGCAATGGGCTTTGCGTCGACCCACAAGGCCTTCTTCCAATTCTTCCACACTTAAGAACACTATACCTCCCTCTCCCTCTCTACCCCTCCCTCTCTTTCTACCCCCCCCCCCCTCCCTCTCACGTCTCTTCTCAGAAATTGTGACTCAGACATCACAGACAGTGTGTGGTGGGGAGTGGCTCTCTATAAAGGTGATATGTAGGTGAGATAGGGAAACGGGAGATAGTGGGGAGTGGGGAGTGGATCTCTGGCTAAGGAGTGGAGGAGGTCCTTCCCTCAGCTAAGTTTTCCTGTCTCCATGTTAACTTTCCCTGTCCTCCCCTCAGCTAAGTTTTCCTGTCTCCATGTTAACTTTCCCTGTCCTCCCCTCAGCTAAGTTTTCCTGTCTCCATGTTAACTTTCCCTGTCCTCCCCTCAGCTAAGTTTTCCTGTCTCCATGTTAACTTTCCCTGTCCTCCCCTCAGCTAAGTTTTCCTGTCTCCATGTTAACTTTCCCTGTCCTCCCCTCAGCTAAGTGTTTCTGTCTCCATGTTAACTTTCCCTGTCCTCCCCTCAGCTAAGTGTTTCTGTCTCCATGTTAACTTTCCCTGTCCTTCCCTCAGCTAAGTTTTCCTGTCTCCATGTTAACTTTCCCTGTCCTTCCCTCAGCTAAGTTTTCCTGTCTCCATGTTAACTTTTCCTATCTCCCCTCAGCAAGGCTTCCCCTTCCCTTCCTCAGCCCTGTTCCAATCAGCTTGTGCAGATGTCCCTCTCATTTGGGCCTGGCTGAAACTAAAACAGACACATCTGGTGAGAGGGACTGGGTCCATGGTGGAAAAAGAGGGAGGGAAGAGGAGGAGTGGGAAGGAGGAGTAGGAAGGACTTTACACAAAACACCAGTCTTCTGGATTGAAATAGGTTGGGGGAAAGAACCGAGGCAACTTCCAGGTTAAATCCACAACATAGATTCTACAAGTCCCACATTTCACGGAAGTCCTAGACACCCTCCCGAATAAGGCCAATAAAGTGAACTGAACAGAAGTTAGCACATCTAAGGCGATCTTAAACAGATCGTTTCTGACACATTCCATCTGTGTACTCGCAGGGTTTCCCAAACTCAGTCCTCATGACCTCAAAGGGGTGCACGTTTTGGTTTTTGCCCCCAGCACTACACAACTGATTCAAATAATTTAACTTTTCATCAAGCTTTGATCATTTGACAATCAGCTGTGTAGTGTTATGGAAATTAAACAAAACGAGTACCCATTGGGGTCCCGAGGACCGAGTTTGGGAAACGCTGGTCTACTGTATCCTATCCACACACTCCATATATGCAACATACAGAGTTGATTGGTTCCTATCCGTTGTCAACTATCAACTATGTAAAGCCCAGATAGAACCCATCATTATCATGATAAATAGATAAACCACTAATTTTGAAGTTTTCAAAATTACGCATTTGGCACGCTCTCTATTCATTGATCTGGTGCGTAATAGAGCACCCAACTACCATCAAAAAGAGTTTCACCAAAAATAACAATAGAAAATAGCTTATCAACCAAAAGAGCATTAAGATGAATATAACATAACACGACTTAGCCTACTATTTTCTGGCGGTCCCTGGACCATGTTGAATTTGTATATCTCTTTGGCATAATATTCGGTCTCCGTGTTGTCTTGGCCGCAACTTTGCTGCCGGTCTCTCCCCAACTCCTCAAGCAGCTCCCGGGTACTGTTATACAACGACTGGATCTGGTAGGAGACCTGACTGGGTCCCAGGGAGTGTGGCGGGCTGGTCAGCCGGAGCTTACTCAGTATCTGTCCCCGTATCGCCTCGAACCTCTTCCGCTTCACATGATCGATATCCACCGTGGCGCAGGTTGACAGAGACAGACTGGTGGTCGTGTAGTTTAGGAGAAGGACCAACAGAAGAGCTTTACCGAGATACATGTTTCTGTTGCTCAATTATGCACTTGGTTTGTGAAGCACTTAGGTAAACAAATTTAGTCTAATAACGGATTCACACCGGTGACTATTTCCCAAGTTTCCTACGCGTAAAAGTATGTTTAAACTTTCAAAATCAACTTCATAGCAGTTTACAAAAACTATTTTCTCGCACTTTCCTTTGGCTTCTTCATACACGTATGTCCTCTCCCGAGGAAATCAATTTTCGCTGGTTTGTGATCCATAGAAATCCAGGTGTGTATTCAGCCATCAGACATCTATCGCCCAGCGGTTCCAAATGAATCAATTTCCAAGCGCAGGCCAAACTAAAATCTACTCAGCGCAATAACGGTCTCAATCATCATTCTAGTAGCTGAACGCATACCGCCTATGGACTTTTCTTTCTCGTTCTTCTATTTAACCCTTTTCGTTCACTTAGGTCGCCCGACTCGCCGTACAACTGTGCATCCTTCCTTTTTGTATTTTCTAATTGTCATGAACAACTTCGTGCCACTGACCCGCACGCACCTTCTCCTGACAGTGCCCGACTAACTTCACGTTGCAGAGCTGTGCGCCCTCCAGCACGGGCTCACGTTTGTTTTATACGGACGGCTGTGACGTTTTGATGGAGGAAGGACCACAGGTTATCTATCCCATAACCATAACTCTATTCTGTGTAGAAGTTCTCAAATCTCAAATATAACTTATTATCAGTTCAATATAATGTGTCATATCATATGTAATTCTAAACGTTTATCATATTTTATATATTTTTTAAAAGTTTAAAGTGATAAAGTTTAGTTGTATATCATTACTTGTCCAAGGATCAATGTCGCTTGTAGGCTATTTTGATAGCATGCAATTACTCTTGAGGTGATTTTATTGATCTGATTGCGTTAATCACTGTTGTTAGAGGAACATGTTAGAATATCGGCATCAGTAATTAACTTGGTAACGAAGGTGGACCGATCAACTGCTGCTCCTGTCCTTTTGAAATAGACAGTACTCCCTCTAGTGGAACATCAACGGTATTGTAAATTGAAACATGTCTGACACAAACCAGACCCAAGCAGTGCCTGCTATCCCATCCCTGTCTTATCCTTGTTATCGCTGCTCATAATAGTATTTCACTGAGAAGCATTTATTTCATTTCTAGATAAATATAGTAAATGATACACCATCATTTGCACCATCGAGGATAGATGGACTTGTTCCATAACAGCTGAACCAAAGTCTGAGTCCCAAGTGACACCCATGGGCTCTGATCAGACGTAACGCACTATATAGAGAATAGGGTGCCAGTAGTGCACTATATAGGGAATAGGGTGCCAGTAGTGCACTATATAGGGAATAGGGTGCCAGTAGTGCACTATATAGGGAATAGGGTGCCATTTGGGATGCAGAACAAAATCCACTTTACTAGAAATTCCAGGGACATTACTCCAATAGAGAGTTTCCAAAGTAGTCCGTCTTTCAAACCCCCCGTTCCGTCAGGATTCCCGCACACTCAGGAACCTCAAACCATGATCCCTGATGAAATCCATTCTTCCGCCATGTTTATTTTGTAGGTCCTCTTAAGTTGTTGTATTTACAGAACAGCTTTTTTTTTTCTTCTCAGCATCGTTTCATTTTTATTCCTAGAATATACTGTATCCACTGGCTGGTTACATTTCTCAGATCCCTTCTACGGGTCAAAGGTCAGATTGAACTTTAGTTTAGACCCAATCATGGGGCAGGAATGGCGTTTCACTAGCTATAATGTTTACCACCGGTATGCATAGTGATATGAAACATTCATCAATGTCCAAATAAGTACTGTATGTTTGTTTAGGCATGAGTACAGTTTCTCAGATATGCTTAAAGAAAAATAAATATTTCAGTATTTTTTTTCTCCAATAAATTAGCAAAAACAAAATGTTTAAGTCTTTCCACTTTGTCGCTATTGTCTGCTGCTATCCTTCTCTTTCTCTCATCTTTCTCGTGCACAGAGTGTCGTCTCCTTTATCTCTGCAGTTATCTGGGAAAGGAAAGTTAAACCACAGTTATCTGGGAAGGACAGTTAAACCACAGTTATCTGGGAAGGAAAGTTAAACCACAGTTATCTGGGAAAGGAAAGTTAAACCACAGTTATCTGGGAAGGAAAGTTAAACCACAGTTATCTGGGAAAGGAAAGTTAAACCACAGTTATCTGGGAAAGGAAAGTTAAACCACAGTTATCTGGGAAGGACAGTTAAACCACAGTTATCTGGGAAGGAAAGTTAAACCACAGTTATCTGGGAAAGGAAAGTTAAACCACAGTTATCTGGGAAGGAAAGTTAAACCACAGTTATCTGGGAAAGGAAAGTTAAACCACAGTTATCTGGGAAGGAAAGTTAAACCACAGTTATCTGGGAAAGGAAAGTTAAACCACAGTTATCTGGGAAAGGAAAGTTAAACCACAGTTATCTGGGAAAGGAAAGTTAAACCACGCTGATTTCTCAAGGAGTCTCTCTGTGTTGACATACTGTAGCTCCTTAGCCAGTCTCTGCAGGATCTTGCAATGTTTTTTGTTGTTGTTTGTGGTACTATGCTAGTGATCAGTCGTCTACATAAAATAATACTTTCCTCCTTGTGTGGTCGTCGTCCATCTAGGTATCTAGGTCCCACCATGTACGTTATGGGAACACTCCCCTGATTCCGTATATATTTCATTTTCCACATTCATTTCCTTTTTAGTTGCTCCAACCGCTTGATCCCAGGAATGTCTTCTTTCATAAGTTTGGCTCTTTGCTTTGTGCCGGTTGGAATGATCACAACTGAAAATGGCCCCAAAATGGGCCTGGGAACTATTTTGAGAACCTAAAAAAAAATGAGAAGAGGGAATGAGATCTCTTTGTCTTTTCCCTCATGCTGAGATATTTTAGGTTGTTAACTCAGCCCCTGGCATCCCTCAATGATGTTCCCTCCCTTCCTCAATGGGTAATTGCATGCATGCACGCACACAGAAGAGCTTGTGAAGACAGTGACAGCATTACAGAGACATGTCCTATCAGAGGCATGTCCTATCAGAGGCATGTCCTATCAAGAGGTATGTCCTATCAGAGGCATGTCCTATCAGAGGCATGTCCTATCAGAGGTATGTCCTATCAGAGGTATGTCCTATCAGAGGCATGTCCTATCAGAGGCATGTCCTATCAGAGGCATGTCCTATCAGAGGTATGTCTTATCAGAGGTATGTCCTATCAAGAGGTATGTCCTATCAGAGGCATGTCCTATCAGAGGCATGTCCTATCAGAGGTATGTCCTATCAGAGGCATGTCCTATCAGAGGCATGTCCTATCAAGAGGCATGTCCTATCAAGAGGCATGTCCTATCAGAGGCATGTCCTATCAGAGGCATGTCCTATCAGAGGTATGTCTTATCAGAGGTATGTCCTATCAAGAGGTATGTCCTATCAGAGGCATGTCCTATCAGAGGCATGTCCTATCAGAGGCATGTCCTATCAGAGGTATGTCCTATCAGAGGTATGTCCTATCAGAGGCATGTCCTATCAGAGGCATGTCCTATCAAGAGGCATGTCCTATCAGATGCATGTCCTATCAGAGGCATGTCCTATCAGAGGTATGTCCTATCAGAGGCATGTCCTATCAGAGGTATGTCCTATCAGAGGCATGTCCTATCAGAGGTATGTCCTATCAGAGGCATGTCCTATCAGAGGCATGTCCTATCAGAGGTATGTCCTATCAGAGGTATGTCCTATCAGAGGCATGTCCTATCAGAGGTATGTCCTATCAGAGGCATGTCCTATCAGAGGTATGTCCTATCAGAGGTATGTCCTATCAGAGGCATGTCCTATCAGAGGTATGTCCTATCAGAGGCATGTCCTATCAGAGGCATGTCCTATCAGAGGCATGTCCTATCAGAGGCATGTCCTATCAGAGGTATGTCCTATCAGAGGTATGTCCTATCAGAGGCATGTCCTATCAGAGGCATGTCCTATCAGAGGCATGTCCTATCAGAGGCATGTCCTATCAGAGTCATGTCCTATCAAGAGGTATGTCCTATCAGAGGCATGTCCTATCAGAGGTATGTCCTATCAAGAGGTATGTCCTATCAAGAGGTATGTCCTATCAAGAGGTATGTCCTATCAAGAGGTATGTCCTATCAAGAGGTATGTCCTATCAGAGGTATGTCCTATCAGAGGTATGTCCTATCAAGAGGTATGTCCTATCAAGAGGTATGTCCTATCAAGAGGTATGTCCTATCAGAGGCATGTCCTATCAGAGGCATGTCCTATCAGAGGTATGTCTTATTAGAGGTATGTCCTATCAGAGGCATGTCCTATCAAGAGGTATGTCCTATCAGAGGCATGTCCTATCAAGAGGTATGTCCTATCAGAGGCATATCCTATCAGAGGCATATCCTATCAGAGGCATGTCCTATCAGAGGCATGTCCTATCAGAGGTATGTCCTATCAAGAGGTATGTCCTATCAGAGGTATGTCCTATCAAGAGGTATGTCCTATCAAGAGGTATGTCTTATTAGAGGTTTGTCCTATCAAGAGGCATGTCCAATCAGAGGCATGTCCTATCAAGAGGTATGTCCTATCAGACGCATGTCCTATCAGAGGTATGTCCTATCAGAGGTATGTCCTATCAAGAGGTATGTCCTATCAGAGGCATGTCCTATCAGAGGTATGTCCTATCAAGAGGTATGTCCTATCAGAGGCATGTCCTATCAGAGGCATGTCCTATCAGAGGCATGTCCTATCAGAGGCATGTCCTATCAGAGGCATGTCCTATCAAGAGGTATGTCCTATCAAGAGGTATGTCCTATCAAGAGGTATGTCCTATCAAGAGGTATGTCCTATCAGAGGCATGTCCTATCAGAGGTATGTCCTATCAGAGGCATGTCCTATCAGAGGCATGTCCTATCAAGAGGTATGTCCTATCAGAGGCATGTCCTATCAGAGGTATGTCCTATCAAGAGGTATGTCCTATCAGAGGCATGTCCTATCAGAGGCATGTCCGATCAGAGGCATGTCCTATCAGAGGCATGTCCTATCAAGAGGTATGTCCTATCAATAGGTATGTCCTATCAAGAGGTATGTCCTATCAAGAGGTATGTCCTATCAGAGGCATGTCCTATCAGAGGTATGTCCTATCAGAGGCATGTCCTATCAGAGGCATGTCCTATCAAGAGGTATGTCCTATCAGAGGCATGTCCTATCACAGGCATGTCCTATCAGAGGTATGTCTTATTAGAGGTATGTCCTATCAAGAGGTATGTCCTATCAGAGGCATGTCCTATCAGAGGTATGTCCTATCAGAGGTATGTCCTATCAGAGGCATGTCCTATCAAGAGGTATGTCCTATCAAGAGGTATGTCCTATCAGAGGTATGTCCTATCAGAGGCATGTCCTATCAGAGGTATGTCCTATCAGAGGCATGTCCTATCAAGAGGTATGTCCTATCAGAGGCATGTCCTATCAGAGGCATGTCCTATCAGAGGTATGTCTTATTAGAGGTATGTCCTATCAAGAGGTATGTCCTATCAGAGGCATGTCCTATCAGAGGCATGTCCTATCAGAGGCATGTCCTATCAGAGGCATGTCCTATCAAGAGAAAGAGACCATTTTGGACTTGAGATCACACGATTCAGTACTAACCAACAAGCGATTCAGTACTAACCAACAAGCGATTCAGTACTAACCAACAAGCCCAACATTTTCAAAATCAGAAGTTTCTCAATCATACTCTTTGAAATGATAAAGATGTTAACTATGTATCCTCTATTGGGCTGGAGAAGCAAAGGCCTCTGGGAAATGGCGAGGAGGACCTTTCTGCTCAATGCCACCTCTCTCTCTCTCAGGTGGTAGGTATTTTTTTACGTGAGGAAATCTCTGAGAAGAAACTTTAAAAAGTTGACTGATCTTAACTCTGTGCTACTCTTGGGTCCAAACCTCTGTAGTCATCTCCCAGCATCTGTATGTAATCCCAGGTAGTAATCAATTTAGAACTTTCTCCTTCGAGCCACTAGAGGATGCTGTAGCCCAACAGACAGATGTGAGAGACACTTCAACTTTGCCCAAAATCTCATCCCAACATAACGTTGTAAAATGTTAAGAGTATAGAGTACGGAATATACTCTCTGGCAACAGTTCCATGGAATTAGATGTTTTCACTAACAAACAAAAAAAGACTGGCTGACTTGACATAAAGCTCTAATTGTGAAGCGTTTGTTTGGAGTCTGGCTCTGTGGTCGTCTACTGCTGTCTGGATGAGAGGAGCATCAGGACGCAGACAGCAGCCAGGGTAGACAGACGATAGCAGACAAAAGGTCCATGTGTTAGGCTCATCATCATCATCATCATTGTACATAAAAGCCTCTGAATGGTCTAGCAGATATCGAGTCTGTTCTCTCTGAAAGGATTACTGAAGACGGTTGTAAGTAGATAATGTAATGCAGTTGTAATTTCCTTAATATATTGGGCAGTCATTGTTGAAATACTATATAATACTATAATGCTATGAAGGCTATGGTGTCTTTGTGTGTACAGTAGAGCAGAGCTCAGTACAGTAGAGTCTCAGAGTAGAGTACAGTAGAGTAGAGTAGCGTACAGTAGAGTAGAGTACAGTAGAGTACAATAGAGTAGAGTAGAGTAGAGTACAGTAGAGTACAGTACAATACTGTAGAGTCTCAGAGTAGAGTACAGTAGAGTACAGTAGAGTAGAGTAGAGTACAATAGAGTACAGTAGAGTAGAGTACAGTAGAGTACAATAGAGTACAGTAGAGTAGAGTACAGTAGAGTACAGTACAGTAGAGTACAGTAGAGTAGAGTACAGTAGAGTACAGTAGAGTACAGTAGAGTACAATAGAGTACAGTAGAGTAGAGTACAGTAGAGTACAATAGAGTACAGTAGAGTAGAGTACAGTAGAGTACAGTACAATACAGTAGAGTCTCAGAGTAGAGTACAGTAGAGTACAGTAGAGTAGAGTACAGTAGAGTACAATAGAGTACAGTAGAGTACAGTAGAGTACAGTACAGTGCAGTAGAGTACAGTATAGTACAGTGCAATAGAGTAGAGTACAGTGCAGTAGAGTACAGTAGAGTACAGTGCAGTAGAGTACAGTAGAGTACAGTGCAGTAGAGTGCAGTAGAGTACAGTGCAGTAGAGTACAGTAGAGTACAGTAGAGTACAGTGCAATAGAGTAGAGTACAGTGCAGTAGAGTACAGTACAGTGCAGTAGAGTACAGTAGAGTACAGTAGAGTACAGTGCAGTAGAGTACAGTAGAGTACAGTGCAGTACAGTGCAGTAGAGTACAGTAGAGTACAGTGCAGTACAGTGCAGTAGAGTGCAGTAGAGTACAGTGCAGTAGAGTACAGTACAGTGCAGTAGAGTACAGTACAGTGCAGTAGAGTACAGTAGAGTACAGTGCAGTAGAGTACAGTGCAGTAGAGTACAGTGCAGTAGAGTACAGTGCAGTAGAGTACAGTACAGTGCAGTAGAGTACAGTGCAGTGCAGTAGAGTACAGTAGAGTACAGTGCAGTACAGTGCAGTAGAGTGCAGTAGAGTACAGTGCAGTAGAGTACAGTACAGTGCAGTAGAGTGCAGTAGAGTACAGTACAGTAGAGTACAGTGCAGTAGAGTAGAGTGCAGTAGAGTGCAGTAGAGTACAGTGCAGTAGAGTACAGTGCAGTAGAGTATAGTGCAGTACAGTGCAGTAGAGTACAGTACAGTGCAGTAGAGTACAGTGGCTCCCGTGTGGCTCAGTTGGTAGAGCATGGCGCTTGCAACGCCAGGGTTGTGGGTTCATTCCCCACGGGGGGACCAGGATGAATATGTATGAACTTTCCAATTTGTAAGTCGCTCTGGATAAGAGCGTCTGCTAAATTACTTAAATGTAAATGTAAATGTGCAGTAGAGTGCAGTGCAGTGCAGTAGAGTGCAGTGCAGTAGAGTAGTAGTTATTTTGAAGCATGACAGTAGGTAGAGCAGACAGGCCTTCTGGCAGGGGCTTTACAGTGATGTCATCATGTCACCACATGCCAGGGGTGCTTTGTGACTGTCACGGGCCAGAAGTACCGCGAAACACACACACAGGTTTTATGACAGAATGGAAGCTGATGATTATAGTTTTTTAACTCCGCTGGTCTGGGGAAGAAATTACGAGTCCTCACTGTCCGAAACCTAGTACACATGTATCTGACCAAGACAAGACCGAGACACTCGATATGTGGTCTCAAGACTGGTCTCGAGTAATACAACACTGGTCATAATATAACGTTTGAAATGTCTCTGTTTCTTTGAAACGGTTGTGAGTGTAATGTTTACTGTTAATTTCTTATTTTTTGTTTATTTGAGAGAGAGAGAGAGAGAGAGAGAGAGAGAGAGAGAGAGAGAGAGAGAGAGAGAGAGAGAGAGAGAGAGAGAGAGAGAAAGAGATAGAGAGAGAGAGAAAGAGAGAGAAAGAGAGAGAAAGAGAGAGAAAGAGAGAGACAGAGACAGACAGAGAGACAGAGAGACAGACAGACAGACAGACAGACAGACAGACAGACAGACAGACAGACAGACAGACAGACAGACAGACAGACAGACAGACAGACAGACAGACAGACAGACAGACAGACAGACAGACAGACAGAGGTTGATAAAATACTTTGTTTTTGTCCATCACTTTCCAAGAGATAAAGCTCTGCATTGACTGCCAAATAACTGAGACATCAACACAAAAACTCATGGGTAAAACATGACATCACGGCTAGGCTGTTGGCCATGACAACACGCTGATGTGGTAAACAGGTGGACTACTTCACTACCTACGATCTCCTATTCCCATCAATCACCATCCCAGACCATCTAGTTCGAAAAAAATAAACATGCCTATTTTCCATTGACTGTATTTTTTAATTGATTGATATTTGAACAACAATGTTTAGCCAATGACAGCCATAATCAGAGTGTGAATGTATGCATCAACATGGCTGTATAGTAGTAGAGCATCTGTTTTATAGTGAATAAATAAGGCCAGAGGGGATAAAGGGCCTTCGGAAAGTATTCAGATCCCTTGACTTTTTCCCAAATAATGTTACGTTACAGCCTTATTCTAAAAATGGATGAAATAAAATAAAATTGTATTTGTCACAAGCACCGAATACTACAGGTGTAGACCTTACAGTGAAATGCTTACTTACAAGCCTTTAACCAACAATGCAGTTTTACTCACAATCTACACACGATACCCCATAATGACAAAGTGAAAACAGTTTTTTAGACATTTTTGCAAATTTCTAAAAACAACAAAAACACCTTATTTACATAAGTATTCAGACCCTTTGTTATGAGACTTGATATCTTTTTAGTGACAGGGGGCAGTATTCGGAAATTCGGATGTATGAGGTGCCCAAAGTAAACTGCCTGTTACTCAGGCCCAGAAGCTAGGATATGCATATAATTGGTAGATTTGGATAGACAACACTCTAAAGTTTCCAAAACTGTTAAGAAACTGTCTGTGAGTATAACAGAACTGATATGGCAGGCGAAAACCTGAGGAAAATCCATCCAGGAAGTGGGATTTTTTGATGTGGGTGATTTTCAATTGAATGCCTATAGAGTATCTAATGGGTTAGGACCCAGATTGCAGTTCCTATGGCTTCCACTAGATGCCAACAGTCTTCAGACATTATTTAAGGCTTGTTTTCTGAAAAATTAAGAAGAATGACACCTTTCTGTCAGTGGACGGTATAAGCATGCAGTGCTGGTTTGCGCACGTGACCAAGTGCGAGCCCTTCGTTGTTTTTCCTTTCTATTGAATACGCTATTGTCCGGTTTAAATATTATCGATTATTTAGGCAATTGGCAACCTGAGGATTAATTATAAACATCATTTGACATGTTTCGACAACTTTACCGGTACTATTAGGATGTATTCGTCTGCATGTTTTGACCGCCTTTGAGCCAGTGGATTACTGAACAAAACGCACCAACAAAACTGAGTTTATGGGATATAAAGATGGACTTTATCGAACAAAACAAATATTTATTGTGTAGCTGGGACTCTTGTGACTGCAACCAGATGAAGATCTTCAAAGGTAAGTGATACATTTTATCGCTATTTCTGACTTTCGTGACTGGAAAATGTTTGTATGCTTTTTTAAGCGGGGCGCTGTCCTCAGATAATCGCATGGTATGCTTTCGCCGTAAAGCCTTTTTGAAATCTGACAAAGCGGCTGGATTAACAAGAAGTTAATATTTAAGTCGATGTATAACACTTGTATTTTTATGAATGTTTATTATGACTATTTCTGTATTTTGAATTTGGCGCTCTGCAATTTCACAGGATGTTTTCGAGGTGGGTCGCTAGCGGCATACCTGCGCCAAACAGGATATTAAGCTCAGGTGTATCCTGTTTCCATTGATCATCCTTAAGATGTTTCTGCAACTTGATTGGAGTCCACCTATGGTAAATTAAATTGATTGGACAGGAGTTGGAAAGGCACACACCTGTCTATATAAGATCCCACAGTTGACAGTGCATGTCAGAGTAAAATCCAAGCCATGAGGTCGAAGGAATTGTCTGCAGAGTTCCGAGACATGATTGTGTCGAGGCACAGATCTGGGGAAGGGTACCAAAAAATGTCTGCAGCATTGACGGTCCCCAAGAACACAGTGGCCTCCATCATTTTTAAATGGATGAAGTCTGGAACCACCAAGACTCTTCCTAGAGCTGGCCAGCCGGCCAAACTGAGAAATCTGGAGAGAAGGGCATTGGTCAGGGAGGTAACCAAGAACCCGATGGTCACTCTGACAGAGTTCTAGAGTTCCTCTGTGGAGACGAAAGAACCTTCCAGAAGGACAACCATCTCTGCAGCACTCCACCTATCAGGCCTTCATGCTAGAGTAGTCAGATGGAAACCACTCCTCAGTAAAAGGCACATGACAGCCCGCTTGGAGTTTGCCAAAAGGCACCTAAAGACTCTCAGAACATGATAAACAAGATTCTCTGGTCTGATGAAACAAAGATTGAACTCTTTGGCCTGAATGCAAAGTGTCACGTCTGGAGGAAACCTGGCACCATCCCTACGGTGAAGCATGGTGGTGGCAGCATCATGCTGTGGGGATGTTTTTCAGTGGCAGGGACTGGAAGACTAGTCAGGATCGAGGCAAAGATGAACGGAGCAAAGTACAGAGAGATCCGTGATGAAAACCTGCTCTAAAGCGCTCAGGACCTCAGACTGGGGCGAAGGACAATGACCCTAAGGACACAGCCAAGATAACGCAGGAGTGACTTCAGGTCTCTGAATGTCCTTGAGTGTCCCAGCCAGAGCTCAGACTTGAACCCGATCGAACATCTTTGTAGAGACGTGAAAATAGCTGTGAAGCGACGCTCCTCATCCAACCTGACAGAGCTTGAGAGGATCTTCAGAGAAGAATGGGAGAAACTCTCCAAATACAGGCGTGCCAAGCTTGTTGTGTCATACCCAAGAAGACTCAAGACTGTAATCGCTGTCAAAGGTTCTTCAACACAGTACTGAGTAAAGGGTCTGAATACTTA